>NW_022992003.1:0-67534 GCF_902827175.1 Gymnodraco acuticeps | reverse complement strand
GAGAGAGTGTGTGTGTGTGTGTGTGTGTGTGTGTGTGTGTGTGTGTGTGTGTGTGTGTGTGTGATGTGAGAGAGAGTGTCTGTGTTGAGAGAGAGAGAGTGTATGTGTGTGTGTGTGTGTGTGTGTGTGTGTGTGTGTGTGTGTGTGTGTGTGAGTGTGAGAGAGAGTGTGTGTGTCAGAGAGAGAGATAGTGTGTGTCTGTGTATGTGTCAGAGAGAGAGTGGGTGTGCCTGTGTCTGTGTTTGAGAGAGAGAGTGTATGTGTGTGTGTGTGTGTGTGTGTGTGTGTGTGGTGTGTGTGTGTGTGTGTGTGTGTGTGTGTGTGTGTGTGTGAGAGAGAGTGTGTGTGTCAGAGAGAGAGAGAGTGTGTGCCTGTGTCTGTGTTTGAGAGAGAGAGTGTATGTGTGTGTGTGTGCGTGTGTGTGTGTGTGTGCGTGTGTGTGTGTGTGTGTGTGTGTGTGTGTGTGTGTGTGTGTGTGTCTGTGTTTGAGAGAGAGAGTGTATGTGTGTGTGTGTGTGTGTGTGTGTGTGTGTGTGTGTGTGTGTGTGTGTGTGTGTGTGTGTGTGTGTGTGTGTGTGTGTGTGTTGTAGTGCAAGATTTGTATTTATTCATGTTAGCAAACTATGGATAAGCTTAAAATGGAAATAATTTGTGTAAAACTGTGAGCTGGATGTGGGGCCTGTTGACATGTGTTTTTGAGGACAAAGGAAGGTGAGAGCATGTATTGATTTGCATTCAACTTAGATCTAGAGATAATGGAACTGAGCTACAGTGATTGGGGAAGTCCAAAAGGGCGGATCAGATAATTAAGATCTGAGGTATTTGTGATCCAATCAAGGAGGTCCAAAAGGGCGGATCAGATAACTCCTCCCATTGTTTAATATAAAAACAGAGACACACGCTGTGTTCAGTCTCTTTCCTCTGGCTGGCACACGTGCAGGTAAATTCGGGATCCCAAAGGTAATTTGTATTAAGTTTGTACTGTATTGATTGTATTGCATTGTAATATTACCATTAAAGTAGATATTGTTTACTTGGTAGCTCTGGATTTCTTCCTGTATTAACCAGCTTGATAGGGACGCGCAGAGATTTGAAAAGCGGACCAGATATCCCTTTTAATCTCTAACAAAGTGGTGACCCCTGACGTGCCAGATATAACGAAGCTGAGAAAGAATCCAGACGACCGGAATGGGTCGGGAACAAACGCTTTCAAACTTCTCAGACAATCAGCAGGGCCCTGCACAACTCTACACAAAGGTACGCAGACGCCTGTTATGAAAATCGACCGTCTGTAATTGGATACACTAAAACTTTAGGATTGTCTGTAGGCGTTTCACAGTGTTTTTAAAGTTTAAATGGAATATACAATGCATATTTTACTATGTTAGGAAAGTTATATACAAAACGTAAACGTTGATCGCCAGGTAGACGGAAAGTCCTGCGTAACGTAAAATAGAGCAGTTTGGCGCGGATCTGCAGGTAGTTTATTCCTGAGTGGCGTGGAGACGGTGCAGTTTGTCGGTGCGAGGTTTGATTCCGGCACGACAAAACCTGGAAACTCGATATATCAGATCGGGTCGCCGTTTAAAACTGGGGTTAAATAACAGACCAAGGCTGAAAGCTAAAAGCCAGAGGTCTGTTATATGTTAAATCGAGGGAGAGCGTTTCCCTTTGTCTGTAAAACAAACCAAGCAGTTTGGCGCGGATTTACAGGTAGTTTATTCCTGAGTGGCGTGGAGACGGTGCAGTTTGTTGGTTGCGAGGTTCGATTCCTGCACGACAAAAACTGGAAACTCGATATTTTAGATCGGGTCGCCGTTTAAAACTGGGGTTAAATAACAGACCAAGGCTGAAAGCTAAAAGCCAGAGGTCTGTTATATGTTAAATCGAGGGAGAGAACGCGAACCTCACCAAAAATTGTGACGGGACCGTCTCTCGTTTTCCCTTTGTCTGTAAACTTAATTTGAAAAGCTAAACGTGTGATAAAGGGCTTTTCACGACCTGGGAGTTCCCCATGGAATGGTCACATTCTTTAAGAGTGTCGAAGCATCATTCGGGTCCACTAGCCTGTTGAAATAAACATCACATTATAAAAGCTGGACAAACTGTACGGGGAATAAATCTGTGTGATTTTTCAATTGTCTGCGGACCTCAAAAATGCACTCAGAAGAGTGAAGCTCATTTGTGGTCTGGCTGCTGCCATCTAGTGGCTAAAAGGGGGTATCACACCCTTGACATTTTTATATGGTTTAGCTTCAAGCTTAGAGTTTAATCATTACATTGCTGGCCGGTATTGAAGACGGGAAGCACGTTAATAGTAACAACGACAATAGCCCAGTATATTAATACAAGTGAACACATATTAATTAAGTCAGATAAATAAAAGCAAAGTTAAAAAAAGGAACATGTTGGCACCTTCTTACACATTGTGTAGCCGTACCGCCACCTTTCCAGAAACGGCACGGCAGTTAGAACTGATTTTGGAAAACTGGTACAAAACAATAAGGGATTGAACATTTTTTACAACGACAGCACCAGGAGATGAGTAAACTCAAGAATCTGTAGAGTGTAAATACATTGTGCAAAACACATTTTACACTCGAACTGTTTGCACATCATAGACAAGGAATTTAGACAATATAAATAAATGTTCAGAAAGAAGACATAGGCCTACACTTGATTCAAATTTCATTACTGTGATCCGATTGGTGTGCTCTGCAGGTTTACTATTGTTCGAAGTAACAGTGGGATTTAAAATGAGAGAAGATATGGAGATGTTCTTTCATAGTGTGTGGAATATGTGATGCTGGAAACATGTAAGTATTTCAGAGTTGTGTTGGGTAAATATGTAACAATGGATGAAACAATTTTTGGAGTGAGTTTTTGTAATATCATAAGTAGACATTAATTATGTTGTTTAGATGGCATTTAACAACTAAGACAGATAGTATGATTAGAAAGACACAGAGTGGAAAGGGTTGGATTTATTTAACATCAGTGGGCTAGACTTCTTATAGGTAATGTGTACCGAGACCTGGACTCCCCCTCTGAGTTAGAAAGGCTTTGATCCCGACCCTCCAAGCAGACAAAAAGACCTAACCCAACAGGAGACTCCTCCTTCTCCATCGTACAGACAGAGAACCAGAGCTGAACCAACAACAACAACAAGACTACATCAAGACTGCAGCCAGAACTATCTCCACCTGTGGCATCCAGAACCAAACCAGCATGCTGACAAAGAGGCAAACTCTCATCGGTCCCTCAAACAGGACACGAAGTTCCAAACTGCGCCGCGAGATTTGGCACAATAGACATGAGAGCAGAATCCGCCCTCCATAAAAACAGCAGAGAGACTGTAAAGGAGGAGTGCAACAACAGTGGCATGATGGGGCTGCAGATGTGACTGGGCCAATGGCGGCCTACAAAAGTTACAGCGGATGGATTCAACAGCTGATGGACTGAAGAGAAGACAGAATCAGAGGAGTTGGCATGGTCGATTAGAAGTGAGGAGGCCGGGGTCACGGTTTGAGAAAACCAGGGGAGGAGGAAAGGAGAACGGGAATGAGTGAGTTACACATAAACACACTTATTCACAAAACGCACATTTAAATAACTTGAATTGACTTCATAAATACGTAAAGACAGAAAGATGTATTAATCAATTGGTAAATTCAAAATAGCAGTAAAGAGGAAACTATTAAAGTAAAATGATAATCATCCTAAAACACACTGACAGAGTAGAACCATATTCTTCAATATTTTCAATCTTTTAACAAATCATTCTTTAAGACATTTTTATTCACGTGTGAATAAAGTAGTGATCTCATTGGTTACAATATTGATCACCATTAAAAGGATAGTTTTAGGAACCACTCTATAAGACAAATCTTTATTTGTATTAATAATGTTAAAGAGAGAGCTGGTGCCAAGCCACATATTAAATTCCAATCTAAAGTGTTGATTTCACCATTGTAGCATAGTTATTACCATAGGACTTCGGTTTTAAATCCTTGATAAAGGAGGGAGTAATTGTTGCATGTTCGGACACCCAAGGTTCCACACACTGCTAAAGAGTTTAACATTGTTTTTTAAGTAGACCAGAATTAAAGATAAATGAGTATGATGAGCTATGAAATGCAGAGCGACACAGATCCTAGTAATGTTTTGACTCAAGATAATAGTTATGCACACAAGTTTCTGAAATAGATCATTAGACATTTTAATACTAATTAGGTGTAAATGAATTGCAGTAGTAGTAGGTACTCTAAGGAAAGTGAGTTTTGTACCAAGTTTCAGGAAAAGTGGGAGGCAGAAGTCCCAATGAAAAGTTAGAACCATCTTGAAAATCATAGTTGGAATCGTGAATGAATAAGGAATGGCGCTCCGCATATGATGTATTTTTGTTGATAAAGGGTACCCGCCTATGCTGAAATACCTCTGAAAAGACTCTGCAGAGCATGACATGGCCAAAAAAGACGGAGACCAACTGACCTTTGACCCTGACCGACAGTGTAACTTGACAAGGCACTGTGGATGACTGACTCTGGGGTGAACCTGACCAAACTTGACATGACAACCAGACAGTGTGAGTGTGAATGAATGCCGGCATGTGATCAGTGTAACTGCATGATTCTAAAACAATAACTAACCAAGCATGTTTTTGGACTAACATATTATTTTGGAGCTCCAAGGGAAACGAGAGGTTTCCTAAAAATTCCACAAAAAGGGGAAACCGCACATGTGATATTTTACTCTCACATGAGTTGGCGGTTTGCAAATGTAAAACTAAAAGCTGAAGATTCTGTTTCTTTTAGGCCTGAAGGACGGAGACGAACACTTCTTTTCACTGAAGTGTTCACTGTGGAAATAATGATAATAATGTTCGTTATGTCCCTAACCAATTACCTGACAGTTTTTGTTCCCCTCCTATTACAGGGGTTTGTTACACATGATTTCATGTGTAAAAAGGGGGAGTGTGTATAATGTATAAATGTTAACATGGCTGTAAAATTCACAATTTACATTTTTCTTTTAAGGATTGACAGAAACCTTCCGCCCCAACCCAGATGTTCAAACTGAGCATTGAATGTAATTAACCTGCTCCATATCTGGGGATAAGATACTGTTTGATGAATGTTGAGATGTTTCTAAATATTGATTTGAATTATAACAGGTAACACAGATGCAGAAGCAGTGGCCAAGGGGCTACTGTGAGAAATAATAGAATACCGAAGAAGTTGACCTGTGATAATGAAACAATTTTGTAATATTTTAACAGACATTAGAGTAACTGAGGTTTGAAATGTAGAAAGAACATATTACAGTTAAAGCTAAAACATAGTAGTGTATTGAGACAGAATTTAATTTAGACAACATCATGTAACTAGCCTGGTAAAGAAGTAAAAGCCATATACTTTATTGTTTAGGTCATTATGGGGATATACATTTCATCTAAAGTTATAATAGAAAGACATTTGACAGTTTGTTGGAATTCTGTATTCATTTTTTCAGCGTGATAATATCTAAGCACTGACAGGTAGAAGCAGTATCACCAGGAAATCATTCACTTTGTTAGTATCATGATTTTGGTTGTTTTTGAATCCATAACATTAGTGTGTTTCTTTGCCAGAAACATTAGCAGTTCATATTATATTTAGATTTTAAATAGGATTTCATTTACAGATAGACACGGATGCTTGTCAGAAATTCAGAGCTATTGAAATATGTTATTTAGTTTACCTAAAGATGTTGAGGTTCTTATTTAGTTGGCACAATCCAAGTATTAAGATTCTGAAGCTGCACGGGCAGATAGGAGGTCTACAATTCATTTGGAAAACCTGTTCACAGATGGCTGTTGTTTCAAGACACCCCACCAACAGGCTCCAAGTGGGTCAAAACAGCTGAGCATAGGCTTGAGGGAGTTGTATCAGATTTCTCCACACAGGTTGCTGGCGCCAAAAGGGGGACCCGAGAAGCACGAGGCTGACACAGCAGAGTTCGTCTGGCTGAAAGTCATCAGGACAAAGTGGCTCAACCCCAGGCTCTCCGGCCCCGACCGAGTGATCCAGCGGACCTCTTATGCCGTCTGCCTGGGAGAAAAGGGGGACAGCTCGTACCACGGGAGCCAGTGTGCGGCAGGGAAACCACCTGCTAGGACCAGGGGACGACATCAGGACGGACGTGGCCCTGGCAGACGTGGACTACTCGGAAGCAGCGGACTGGAGGAGCAGGACCCTGGAGACATCCTTACAGCAGACGACCCGGGAGGCATCATCAGCGGGCCGGAGAAGGAGGAGGAGGAAGACATCTCTCTAGCAGGCAGCCCAGAAGCTGCTGTCAGCGGATCGGGGGGTGAAAGAAACGGCAAGCCAGGACGGCACAGGGGACTTGTCGAGGCAGCAGAGGAGTCTACTTCTCTCTGATCAGTTCCACCCGTGAAGGGAAAGCCGCATCTCCCCCTCCCTATTAGCTGTCCTTGTGGGCTATTCCTCCGAGGGGGGGGGGGGGGGGGGGGGGGGGCGGCTGATGATTCTAGCACTCAGCTGCCCCCTCATGGTTCCTTCACTGCCATGGAAAGTGGTGTTCTGTCTCCATGAAGTTTTCAAGTACTCTAAATACCAGCTTCGGATGGATTTATACAATGTTTGGGGGACGGACACAGTAGAAAAGAATGACAGTGGGTATATTTCAAAATGCCTTGACTAAGTTTATCTCTGGAGAAGGAGATAAAAAGGGGGATTTGTAGTGAAAGATTTGTATTTATTCATGTTAGCAAACTATGGATAAGCTTAAAATGGAAATAATTTGTGTAAAACTGTGAGCTGGATGTGGGGCCTGTTGACATGTGTTTTTGAGGACAAAGGAAGGTGAGAGCATGTATTGATTTGCATTCAACTTAGATCTAGAGATAATGGAACTGAGCTACAGTGATTGGGGAAGTCCAAAAGGGCGGATCAGATAATTAAGATCTGAGGTATTTGTGATCCAATCAAGGAGGTCCAAAAGGGCGGATCAGATAACTCCTCCCATTGTTTAATATAAAAACAGAGACACACGCTGTGTTCAGTCTCTTTCCTCTGGCTGGCACACGTGCAGGTAAATTCGGGATCCCAAAGGTAATTTGTATTAAGTTTGTACTGTATTGATTGTATTGCATTGTAATATTACCATTAAAGTAGATATTGTTTACTTGGTAGCTCTGGATTTCTTCCTGTATTAACCAGCTTGATAGGGACGCGCAGAGATTTGAAAAGCGGACCAGATATCCCTTTTAATCTCTAACTGTGTGTGTGTGTGTGTGTGTGTGTGTGTGTGTGTGTGTGTGTGTGTGTGTGTGTGTGTGTGTGTGTGTGTGTGTGTGTGTGTGTGTGAGAGAGAGAGAGAGAGAGGGAGTATGCTCTGATGATGTCACTCACGTGTGTGTGTGGCACCAATCTGCGCAGCAACACCATGACAACCAACTGCAGCACTGAGTCCCATAAGAATGCATTGAGGATTATATCTGACAATTTTGCCACCTGTTAAAAAACTATGGCTCTTATCAAAAAATGAGCAGACCGTGAGCATCAGGGAACCCCAATGAACTGATATATGTATTTTTGGGGGTTTTGTGTGTACAATGTGGAGATGGGAGCAGTTTGTCTAAAGTGTACTTCTCCCTGCTCCGAAGAAAGATCCAGAACAATTTAACAAGGGAATTAATTGGGAGCTAGCTGGACTTGTTGTCACTTCATACCCTGAAGAGGCATTTTGTCTAATATTTTTTCTTAATTTTTTTTTATTTTCCAACCTAGGAGAAGTTTTCCTACGTTTTTCATGAAGAAATATGTCTGAGGAGTGTAGGGTTTGGGAATTATGGCAAGTTTAAAACATTTTTGGGGGAGAATTTCAGGCACTGCTGCACTCTGTTTTGAGATCAAAGCACTCTAGAGTTAACGAGCTGCTCCATCAACTCCAATGTTAAGATCTGGAAAAGGCCTCTCTACCAAGCTCCAAACTAAATTCAATATCTCAAAAAGTTGAAAAGATATCAAAAATATTTTATACAAGTGTTATAGCTGAAGGTATTGTGATCATTTGAAAGTTGGAATGAAGTGTCTGGCTGAAATTATGTGGAAGGAGATGCATTTGGCGCAAAGTGTAGGAAAAGTGGATTGAAGGCATCTCCCATTGACTTCAATGTTACAAAAATAGTTTAAAAAGCTGAATATTTCAAAAGGTATGAAATATTTTGAAAAAGTGGAATGTTTCTTATCAATTGCTGAAAAGGCTGAATAGTTTAATATTTGAATGGTTTCTGTAGCCAAAAGTAAGCTGAAGTTATGGAGAGCCAAAGTATTGGCTGAAATAAGTTTAAGGGGAAGAATAAAGATTTGAAGTATTATAGTACAAAATATACACACAAAATATGTTGCTGTGAGCATTAAACGACTAACATTAAACTAAACAAACACAACAGAACGTTATTGTCCTAATAAAATAATGTCCACCGACATAATACAATAGCACCTTGCTCTCAAAAGATCCTCACGCGGTATGAGAATCTCCCACAATCCATTGCGGTAACAAAGCTACAGTAATGCAGGCACACGTTTGTAACACCAGATGGCGTAATTCTCCAATTTAACCAGGATGTTACACCACCCCTTATAACTCGGTTACACGCGCACACTAACAGATTCCACAATCTTAACGCTCTAGCTGTGCGAGATGGTTCAATCTTCTTAAGAGCAGTTCTGAGTAGATTCTATAATAGGAAAAACAGGTTTAAAAATGTTAGGAGAGCTGCCAAAGTAAGAGTATGGAAGAAAAATATCTAAACGATGATTAGATTAAAAGCATTAGAAATATATTAGTCAGTTAATATTCATGCAAACTCATGCCTCTGTGCCTCCAGGGAAGAAAGGAAAAGTCCTTTAGGCGAAGACAGAATACTTTCTATGTTTAATTCTCTGAGCTGTCAGCACTGCCTTAAAAACAAGATTGGTTCTTATCTCCCGAAGTAAAAGGGTATAGGATGTTTGACGTTTTCATATATTGTACATACTGTTTAGTACGTAGAGAAGCCAAACAAACAAAGTCCAGGGTTGCAGTCGGATAATCCAAAAATCAGCTCCTAAATTCTAACCCTATCGTCTATTCCTTGACCTCTGAGTGAAAGGTCACGGGGTTAAGGGATAGTGGATAGGAGAATTCAAAAGGACTTAGGAGAAGAGACTGCGGTACTTTAGAGAATCGACTGCACTTTCACTATCCCACGTGTTTCTGATGCGCCAGCGGACGTCCTGAATGAGCGTCTGCTGCTGTGGGGAAACTATGGAAACTACAGTTCTCTATACAGCGGACTACAACATGGATGTTCAATAAGAACGAGGGACTCCTGTGAACTCATCTAGAGACTCTGTGCTCTGATGCTGTTGCTTTATGCTTTATGAACGTGGACAACAGAGAAACACATTCTTCAGGACCAAAGCTGGAATTGAAATAAAAAGGAAAGTGAAGCTTCTGCTCGTCCCCCTCTCCCTCCGGTCCACATTAATACAAATGATCCCAATACGTATGATTGATGAAAAGATCTTAAATCAATACAGATGTATTTATTATAAACGTTAGTCCTTAACATCTATCACTGTGTATATCACCATTCAAACATCTTTTAAAAGTTGAACAAACCCCACACAGCTCTGTGAAATGTTGACTTTATTTGATCATTTCAGTAAAAACTAACGTTCATATTTCTCTCTTTGATTATAATACTGATGAACGTTCAGAACAAAGCACTTTGGCAACTTACCACATACGTTTTAAAAAGCTTAATAAGCACCGTAACTTTCATGATATCATTTCTCCGTCATAATCGGTTGTTTCCGTGAACGGCCGACTGTGTGTGTGACAGCACATGCCGCGGCTGCAATGCATTGTGGGGCAGCATTTTCTCCTCTCCTTATTCCGGTGAGGGAGGTCCAGTGGTTCCTAAGCTAAAGGAGGTTATAAAGGAAGTTTGAAACCTCCTTTCCTTTCATCTCGAGAATCAGCTCTTATCATGGCTGCCACTGAGGGACTTCCGGGTCATTTCACTCCGTTAGCTAAATGGACTATTCGACTTCAGCCCAGATTTGGCTCGAGGGTGACGACTCAAAAGAGAGTTTTGGTTAAAAAACGGCAGATTTTGTCCTCCTTTTCCTGCCTATTCTTATACAAATTCTTTGGAGTGGGTTGAATGATATGAAAGCAATTGAAAAGACACAAGATTTTACGATAAAAACAGCAGGATTTTCATAAAAATATAAATAGGAAATGCAAAAAACACTCAAATCCCATAAAAGGAGGCGGGTGTTACTAGAGCTGCTAAAAATAGACCTTTCAATAAAAAAACAGGTGCATTTTCAATAATAAGAAATAGACCAAAATACTATTAAAAAAGATTTGCCCTACTTGTCGCGTTTACAATGCTGTATTGATTTTGGGTCATTAGTTATTCCAACGTTGTGACTAAAGTTTTAGCTGTCGATGCAGGACAGTCTAATCATCAGTTCAAACATCGAGAACTTTTCCCCAAGACTTAGAGACACATGAAGTAAGGGTCTCTGGAGAAACTTCAAAACAGAATATTCTGGAAAGTTGGTAGAGACGATATTACCAATTACCAGTGTTGTGCTAGTTACTGAAAACCAGTAACTAGTTACCATTACTAGTTACTTCATATCAAAAGTAACTCAGTCACTTTACGAGTTACTTACACCCAAAAGTAATGCGTTACTGTGAAAAGTAACGTTTTCGGTACTTGAACAAAAGGGCTCCCATTGATGCCCTTGTAGCCTTCATTTCAGTACTGTTATTGCATTGGAGAATAATACAATCTGTTGATCAACTTGACATGCATTATATGCAATCTGGATTGCATCGATATTAGCTGGCTTTCCATTTTTGTATATTCTTTCTCCAGGTAGTTGGAAAAAGTGTTCCGTCCCATATGCCGTGTGCCGCCCGGACATGCTATCATGCTAACTAGCTCCCTGAAAGCGGGTGACTCCACTGTAGCAATAGCCTGCATGTGTTCTACAACATACCGTGCAATGGCTTTATCGACTTTTCCCTGGCTAGCAGTCCCTCGGTTAAAATCCAGCCGCTGTTGCTTAGGTGGAGGTGGAGTGGCGTCGGCTGAGTCTCTGTGGTCTTAGCTACTAGCTTCGTCCCAGCATGTTGTTTTTGCAGATGTTTTAAGAGATTTGAATGACTGGTTTGGGCAGTAGATAGGATCTTTGACCCGCCAGGACACAACTTACATTTAACTAAAACGTTCTTTTCTTTGTGCTCGACAAAAGTGAAATAGTGAGAATATCTCCAGGTGGAGAAACTAGACTTGAGCTCCGCCGCCGCCATGATAGTCTTGTTAGTAAACAACACAAACACGCCCACAGCCCGTCTCCGCATGTGACACAGGAAGTATCTAAGTACATTTACTCAAGTACTGTACTTAAGTACAGTTCTCATCTCTGTTCGCCTGGCTGTTGACTATATAAAAAAACTAACGCAGTAACGGAGTAACGCACCGTGTAGTAACGGTAACTGAGTTACTGAATTTAAAAAGTAATGCATTAGAGTACTAGTTACTGCCAAAAATAACGGCGTTACAGTAACGTGTTACTTGTGACGCGTTAGTCCCAACACTGCCAATTACTCACAGGCTCCTCCCTCGATTAAACATTTTTGTTTATAGCATTTCAGAAGATAGTTTGAAACGCCTTTTGCAATTTCCCTGAGCTTCAAATGTGAAATACTATACAGCTTGTTTTACCAACAGTCCAAATACCCGAGTTCAAAACCAACCAAGGGAAGACTGCAAATCCTCTTTGTCAGGCATTTCTGCTGGTAGAAAATAGTTGATAATGAAAAGTTGATCAACAACAAATATTCCTACAGGAATAAGATAAAAGGTTGTGTTGAATACAATGTTGTACACTATGTTTTTCTCACGCTGAATACCGACATTATGATGTTTAATGTGTTTCCAGTTCTGGATTTGGCAGGTAAACAAATGAGAGGGAAATAAAAGGAAATGCATTCTGCACTTCCTCTGTCAGCCACCAGAGGGCAGCGGGACTCCATGCTACAGAGACAACAGAGGACACTTCAGTGATTGTAGATCTAAATCTGATTTGTTGTACAGAAACAAGTTCCTGCCTGCAGTAATATCCTGGCTTCTTCATCTGTATTCATCTGTCAGCTGTCAGGAGATCTGCTCTTCCAACTACAGCTCTACGAGACCTTTATTAACCAATGAAAAGCTGTTTGAGCTCCACGAACACATCAACATACCTGTGGGAATATAGCAACATAATGAAAGTGCAAGTGATTATTTTTGGACCCACTACGTCATTACTTACTGGTATGAATACACAATGTGATTCACTGTTGGTACTATACTATTGGTTAAAGGGACCCAACACTGATTGCTTTGCTTACGAGACACATTTCCCTTTTAGATATTTTCAGATCATAGTCATCACATGTTATAGAGAAACTTAGTTCAGAACTTATTTACTTAAGTTAAAGGATAACCTCCCCTTAATCAAACTCAGTCCAGCTTTAAGATTCTGTTGAGGAAATATTTGATCAAAGAACCAAACGTGTTTTTTTGTGGTTTTTGTTTTTACATATTTTCAACATATTTCTTGGACATATATGTTGTTTTTCATATTTCTGACAGACTAAAGTATTTTGTGTTTTTTTGCCTGCATTCAACGTACTGTATTATGCTGTTTTTGTGCGAAGTTTGGACATGCTATGCTACAGTATGTCTTTTTTTGCACATATTCCAAATACTATACTATGTTGTTTTTTGTGTATTTGCGAGATTCTACATTATTTGGTAAGCAAACGTAAAAAATGCCGGCCTTTCATCAATACATCAGTATCACTTTTGAAGGCCTTCTTAATATCCATATCTTATTAAGGTTCATTTGTTTTTATGTTGAATAAAGTAAAGTGTTATCATTCATTGCTTTTATTGTTTTACTATTAAAATATTAATGTAGTCTGATGATTCATTAATAATGTGGCCTTTTTGGCAGTTTAACTAAAGGTGTGCGGCTGCTGCCGTGAGGGAATATCAGCCTGACATTACAATGGGCTTTAATGGAGGCATGTTGAAAGTTGTTGTCACTTCATGCCCTCAAGAGGCATTTTGTTTAATTATTATTGCTTCATTATTTGTCTTTTTTCAAGCTACGAGATGTTTTCCTACGTTTGTCATGAAAAGTTATGTCTCAGGAATGTAGGGTTTGGGAATTATGGCAGTTTAAAAAAAATATGAAGGCACATTTCAAGATTTCTTACCCTCTAGCTGTGACATCACGCACTCTAGTTAATGTTAACATCTGAAGAAGGCCTCTTTAACAAGGTCTGAACAATGTTTAATATCTCTAAATGTAAGAATCAGATTTAAAAGTTGTTTTACACGAATAATGTCAGAAAGATGTGTAACATTTTAAAGGGGGTCAGAGCTACCAGGAAGGGAGTGGAGCCTGATGGGGACACTGGGAACAGAAGGTGAGGGGGTAAGAGAGGGAGGAAGGGAGTGGAGCCTGATGGAGACACTGGGAACAGAAGGTGAGGGGGTCAGAGCTACCAGGAAGGAAGTGGAGCCTGATGGAGACACTGGGAACAGAAGGTGAGGGGGTAAGAGAGGCAGGAAGGGAGTGGAGCCTGATGGGGACACTGGGAACAGAAGGTGAGGGGGTAAGAGAGGCAGGAAGGCCATTCTTAAGTATTTGAGTGGAACAGGATTGATTGGAAGAATTTAAAACAACGTAAACAACACAATGGTATAATTCCACAAGTGGTGATAGGATGATATGGTGATACACTCTCTTGTACAGTAGGTGGCGGTATGCACCTTAAAGCTGTTTGCAATCCGCCAAAAGCCGAGAGAAGAAGAAGAAGAAGAAGAAGAAGAAGACGAAGAAGAAGAAGAACCTGGATCCACGTGCCGCGTCTCCTCGCTACGGTTCTCTCTCTCTGTGTTCCTGAGAAAGTGTGTGTGAGCTCCAGCTCTACTGATCCATCATCTGTGTGTCTGGATAAACCTCCGAATGGACTGTGTGCTCTTTGTTCTGGATCGTTTACCTCGGACTATAGGAGCTAGCTTAGCATGCTAGCTGGAAACACGTTAGCAACACTAGTCAGATTGAGAGTTTGATGCAGGGTTAGGGTAATGTTGTGAATTGAGTGGCCTGTGTTCGTCATCCATAACATACGCCTGCCCATACCATAACCCCACCACCACCATGGGCCACTCAATTCACAACATTACCCTAACCCTAACCCTACTCCTAACCCTAATTCTACCCCTCACACCAGATACTGACTGGATTTCGGACCCCCCCAGACCCCCCCCAATAAAGCAAAACTGCACATTTCAGAGTGGCCTTTTATTGTGGCCAGCCTAAGGCACACCTGTGCAATAATCATGCTGTCTAATCAGCATCTTGATATGCCACACCTGTGAGGTGGGATGGATTATCTCGGCAAAGGAGAAGTGCTCACTATCACAGATTTTTTCAGATTTTTGAACAATATTTGAGAGAAATGGTTATTTTGTGTATATAGAAAATGTTTTAGATCTTTGAGTTCATCTCATGAAAAATGGGAGCAAAAACAAAAGTGTTGCGTTTATATTTTTGTTCAGTATATTTGATCAGGATTTATCCTTTAACGCCCACATAAAATCAATTTCAAGGACCGCCTACTTCGATCTACGTAACATTGCAAAAATCAGGCATATCTTGCCTCAAACCGATGCAGAGAAACTAGTCCATGCATTTGTTACTTCAAGGCTGGATTATTGTAACTCCTTATTATCAGGGTGTACCAATAAGTCAGTCAAGTCGCTTCAGCTGATTCAAAATGCTGCGGCTCGTGTACTAACCAGAGTTAGGAAAAGGGACTACATTACTCCTGTTCTGGCTGCCTTACACTGGCTCCCTATAGAACACAGGATAGAATTTAAAATTCTTCTTCTCGCCTACAAAGCCCTTAATGGGCAGGCGCCATCTTACCTTAAAGAACTCATTATACCCTACTGTCCTATTAGGGCATTGCGTTCCAAGAATGCAGGGTTGTTGGTTGTTCCTAGAGTCTCTAAAAGTACAATGGGAGCCAGAACCTTTTCTTATCAAGCTCCACATTTGTGGAATCAGCTTCCAGTTTGTGTTCGGGCGGCAGACACCCTATCCGTTTTTAAGAGTGCGCTTAAGACCTTCCTTTTTGATAAAGCTTATAGTTAGGGCTGATTAGATTCAGCCCCTAGTTTTGCTGATATAGGCTTAGTTTGTCGGGGGACATCTTACTTCTTCCTTCTCTCTGTCTATACCTGTGTACTCTCATGTTCCGATGAACCCAGCTTCCCCAAATGTCTTTCTTTTTGGTGTCTATATACGCCGGGATCCGGAGTCATGGATGATCCTGCGCTCCTGTGTCCTGCATCGCGAGCCCTGGATCTTGAGTCGTGGCTGTGGTCCTGGATCATAGGTCCTGGATGGATATCCTTGTGGATTCATCTTCCTATTATACACACATGCATTTCCAAACATTTGGACTACCTATGTTGCAAATGTATTATATTTTCAATGTACACACGGCATCTATTGCACGTCTGTCCGTCCTGGGAGAGGGATCCCTCCTCTGTTGCTCTCCCTGAGGTTTCTCCCATTTTTCCCTTTAAACTGTGGGTTTTCTCCGGAAGTTTTTCCTTGTACGATGTGAGGGTCTAAGGACAGAGGGTGTCGTATTGTCATACTGATATTCTGTACACACTGTGAAGACCACTGAGACAAATGTAACATTTGTGATATTGGGCTATATAAATAAACATTGATTGATTGATTGATGGTGCTGTTAGAGCTGACTTCTGCCTTTGACACTGTGGACCATAGCATCCTGTTGTCACGGCTTGAACAGTCCGCAGGCATCACAGGCTCTGCCCTTGCATGGTTCAGGTCCTACCTGACAGACCGTAGCTTCTCTGTGCAGCTAGGTGCCTTCTCCTCTGCCAAAGCCCCTCTTACCTGTGGGGTTCCCCAAGGCTCGATTCTGGGCCCCATCCTTTTTACTGTACATACTGCCCCTAGGTTTAATTCTCACAAAACATAATATTCCCTTCCATTGTTACGCTGACGATGTACAGACCTATCTGCCTCTCAATCAAAATGCCAACTCACTACAGCAGTTGAAGGACTGCTTAACAGAGATTACATCCTGGCTGAGCCAAAATGTCCTCAACCTCAACGAGAGCAAGACCGAGGTCATCTTTTTTGGACCCCGACATCCAGCCTCTCCGGTTGATATTCTGGGCTCCCTCAATAAAAACATCCTCCCCTCTGTCATGAACCCTCTGTCATGAACCTTGGAGTGACCTTCAATAGCGCTTTTAAATTTGATAAGCAGGTCAGCACCGTAGCCAAGACCTGCTTTTTTTAAATACGACTATTGGCTAAGACCAAGTCGTTGTTATCTTTTAAAGACCTAGAAAGGGTTATTAACGCCTTTGTTACCTCAAGACTGGATTACTGCAATGCTCTGTATGTGGGTATGGACCAAGCCTCAGCTAGTTCAGAACGCAGCTGCACGTCTTCTCACTGGTCACAAAAAGCGTGACCACATCACCCCAACTCTGGCCTCACTGCACTGGCTTCCAGTTCAGTTCAGAATACATTTTAAACTCCTTTTATTCGTTTTCAAAGCCCTAAATGGGCTGGCTCCGGCCTATATAGTCAAACTCCTCCATTGCTACACCCCAGGCAGAGCCTTAAGGTCGGCTGACCAGATGCTGCTGGTAGTGCCTAAGACCAAGCTCAAACCCCGAGGGTACCAAGCATTCGCAGCAGCTGGCCCCAGGCTCTGGAACACTCTGCCCCTCCATGTGAGGTCGGCCCAGACCCTGGGGGGTTTTAAATCAACACTAAAAACTCACTTGTTCTCCCTGGCCTTTTAGGCTTCTCTTATCAAGAATAACTTTTAGGACTTCCGGTTGGGCATGACGGAGTAGAGACGTGTTTAGTCCTGCTCCCGCAAACTTTTATGTTTTAACTTTTCCGAAGCCCGTAACTCTTCTTTAACTTTATCCAAGTGAACAATAATATTATTCCGCTCACAACGCCACCGTAGTATGCCGCCCAAATCGACGAGAAGCCAAACAAATCAACAAAACGCCAGGACCGATAGCCCCGAGCTAGCTAGCAACGAACTCAGCATGGCGGACATAGCTAGCCTCCTTGAAGACCACCGTAGAGCTCTCTCTGCCGACTTTAAGTCTGCCATCTCATCTCTCGAAGCGAAGCTAGACCGAATCCAAGCGACTGTGTCAGACCACGGAGAGACAATTGCTTCGCTCGAGTCCAATGCTAACTTGCAGGACGAACGCATGTCAGCCCTGGAGGCTACTTGTGCTACGCTAACGGGCAACAATGCTAAGCTGCTGGCTAAAGTCACTGATCTCGAGTCCCGCAGCCGGCGCAACAATATAAGAATTGTCGGTCTTCCAGAATCCATTGAGGGCCCCCATCCCTCGACATTCTTCCCGAAGCTGCTGATGGAGGTCCTTGGCGAGGGTGTCCTTGATTCGTTGCCGGAGTGCGACAGGGCCCACCGCTCACTCACCGTCAAGCCCAAGCCGGGACAAAGGCCACGGCCGGTCATCATTCGGATCCACAGGTACCAGCAGAAGGAGGCAATTATCCGCGAGGCCCGGGCCAGGAGAGGCAAGCTACAATACTAGGGTACCCCCATCGCCATCTTCGAAGACTACGCACCCGAAGTGATGGAACAGCGCTACACATACCGAGAGGTGATGGCGGAGCTTTACAACCTAGGACTCAAGCCAGCCCTGCTGTTCCCGGCGAAGCTTTCCATCGTACCTAAGGAGGGAGGTAAGAAGAGATTCTCCTTGGTGGCAGAGGCTAAAGGCTACATAGCATCTATTCGTCCTGACGCTGAACACTAACGATGCCGATAACTCACACGTCGGATGGGACGTTTAGTAAAGAGACTATTACTACTTATTTTTTTTGCACTCTGCTTTCTTGGACACTTTTTGTACGTGCACTTTACACTGATAGCTTTAGCCGAGTGCTGATATTGCTATGAACATGAATGCACAGCCCTACTGTTTACACTACATGGGACCCAGTTACGTGGTCTGTTCTGAATGCTGTTTGAACTGATTCCTTCTGTGGGTTTTAAACCTTAAAGTGCATTTTTCATTCTGTTTTACTTGATCTCTGGGCCTTATTTTATTTATGTATGTTACTTGAGATCTATGTCAGTGCCTTACTGTCCCCCACTATGCTTATGTTGGCAGGCTGTTTACCCAACTATGGGTGTTTTTATAATTACTATTTTATGCATACACTTGAGTTTTTTATTTTGTTTGTTCACTTTGATACTCTTCCATGTTACAATGGGCTTCCCGCTTTTAGTATAGGGAATGGGACCCCGGAAGATAAGTTCTGTTGTTGAGCTTTGAGCTATAGCGCTCAGTCAAGGTTTGTATTTGTATTGGGGATGCTCCAGGTATGGTCACATTTGGGTTCATGGGTTTTGTTTTGTTTATGGTTTGTCTATTGTTTTTTCCCCTCGCTTGTTTTTTTGTACTGTTTTTTTCCCCTTCCCCGGTCTTCTTCTTCCCCCCCACCACTCCTCTTCTCTCCTCAGTCCTCAGGAAGCACAACGGCTTCAGACCTCCTTCATTAGACTTTCCATATGACTAACAGTATGACGACTGCTGGCAGAAGTGTACGTCTGATCTCCTGGAACACCAGAGGAATGAATAAAGCTATTAAAATTGGTAAGGTCTTGACTCGACTGCAACACCTTAAAGGGGACATTATATTTTTACAAGAAACACACCTTAAAACGTCTGATACCCTTCGCATCAAGCGGGCGTGGATGGGCCATTACTTCCACTCAAAATTCTCTAGTAAAGCCAGGGGTGCGGCCATCGTTATTCACAAGAGTGTGATGTTCGTACCAACAAATACTATTCTTGACAATTATGGCCGCTACGTCATAGTTTCAGGTATTTTGCAGGGCATGCCTGTAATTTTGGTTTCCGTTTACGCACCCAACTTTGATGATGACCAATTCTTTATGAACCTTTTTGCTAAAATCCCGAACGCAGACAATCACCGCATAATCATGGGTGGAGATTTTAACTTGATTCAAGATGTGAATCTCGACAGGTCATCCCTTAAGCTTGGCACTCTCTCAAAATCTGCCAACGCAGTCTCAAATTATGCAGCACAATTAGGAATCTCAGACCCTTGGAGATTTAAAAACCCTCAAAGTAAAGCTTTCTCTTTTTTCTCACACGTCCACCACACATTTTCGCGAATAGATTTTTTTCTGCTGGACGACAGCTTGCTACACCTTGCCAGCGCTTCAATGGCAATGTGGCAATGGCAATGTCAATACCATCCTATAGCCACTTCAGATCACGCCCCTGTATCAATTGACATCCACTTCCCTCTTAGTGTCACTCCCGCCAAGGTTTGGAGGTTCAGTTCCCACCTGCTGTCAGATGACAAGTTTAAGAGCTTTGTTAATTCACAGATTCGTTTATATATCGAAATTAATGACACTGCTGACGTAAGTTGTGGAACAGTGTGGGAGGCTCTCAAAGCCTATGTTCGTGGGCAGGTTATATCGTATGTTTCCAAACTAAGAAAGGATGAAAGGGTCCGGCTGTCTGCAATTTTGGAAGAACTTCTCCGATTTGATGAAACGTATTCTTCCTCCCCCTCACCGACCTTATATAAAAAACGCATATTATTACATTTGGAACATGACCTTTTAATGACGAGTGTAGTCGAGAGACAACTGAGGCAAACTAAGCAGCGCTTTTTTGAACAAGGGGACAAGGCGGGGAGGCTTCTGGCTCAACAGGCTCGGGCAGTTAACGCCTCCAGATTAATCCCCAAAGTAAAGTCGCCCGAAGGTAATTTAGTCTCCGATCCGATTGAAATAAACAAGTCTTTCTTCGAATTTTATAATAATTTGTACACTTCTGAATGCCCCACAATTGGCACAATAAACCCAAATCCTCTTGACTCCTTAACTTTCCCCCAAATTGATGTAGTTAACGTAGACGGAATGGGGGACCCCATTTCCACTTTAGAGATACAGGAAGCCATCAAATCTATGCAAAATGGGAAATCCCCTGGTCCGGACGGCTTCACAGTCGAATTTTATAAGGCATATTCGTCTCTTTTGGCCCCAATTCTTACAAGGATGTATAACGATTCCCTTAAAGAAGGCAGACTGCCTCAAACCCTGTGCATGGCTTCCATCTCTCTACTATTGAAGAAGGATAAAGATCCTATTCTTTGTGGCAGCTACAGACCAATTTCTCTCCTAAATGTCGATTGTAAAATACTGGCTAAGATTTTGTCCCTCCGCCTCCAACTCGTGATACCTTCTATAGTTCCGCTAGACCAAACAGGCTTTATGATAGGGAGACACTCTTTCTTCAATACCAGGAGGCTACTTAATGTTATTTTCTCGCCTTCGTCCGATGTCCCCGAAGTCATAGTTTCACTCGATGCGGAAAAAGCTTTTGATAGGGTGGAGTGGAGCTATTTGTTCTTCATTTTAGAAAAATTCGGCTTTGACTCAAAATGTATTTCTTGGATTAAGCTTTTATACGCCTCCCCTTCTGCATCAGTAAACACAAATGGCATTCAATCGTCTTCCTTCCATCTCCAACGTGGAACACGCCAGGGCTGCCCGCTTTCTCCCCTGTTGTTTAATTTAGCCATCGAGCCTCTAGCTATATGGCTCAGAGGCCACAATGGGTTTGAGGGCATCACTCGCTATGGTACAGTTCACAAACTTTCCCTTTACGCGGATGACCTTCTCCTATACGTCTCCAATCCTGTGTCCTCTCTCCCTCCTATATTGTCAATCCTTGAGCAGTTTGGTCGTTTATCAGGCTACAAATTAAATCTCCAAAAGAGTGAACTATATTTTGTGAACCAACTGGCGAAGACACTCCCCCCAACCACTTTTCCCTTTAATATTGCTTCAGACGGCTTCAGATACTTGGGAGTGTCCATCACTAGCTCCTTTAAAGATCTTTTTCCCAAAAACTTCCAACCACTCTTAGCTAAATGCAAATCTGACCTATCTAGGTGGTCTTCACTTCCCATATCCCTTGTTGGCCGTGTCAATCTTATTAAAATGGTAATTCTGCCGAAATTCTTATATCTCTTCCAGCATATCCCAATTTGCATCAATAAATCTTTTTTCACCAGTCTTGACAGCCAACTAAATGCGTTCATTTGGGATGGCAAACCCGCCCGTCTTAAAAGATCTATTCTTCAGCTCCCCAAGTCGGAGGGTGGTCTGGCACTCCCGAACTTCCGCCACTACTACTGGGCCTCTAACATTAACCGACTCCTTTACTGGACTGTCCCAAAGACCCCTAACTCCAGCCCACCATGGATTCACATCGAGATCTCCTCTTCTTCTAGCTCCTTACACTCTGTGATTTGCTCCCAACTTCCCATAATGACGCACAAAATTTCAGTCAACCCAATTGTTACCAGTACCATTAAGATTTGGCTTCAATTCATAAGGCAACATGGCTTACACAGAGCCTTAATCCAAGCTCCGATATTAAATAATCACTCATTTTCTCCATCCTGCTCGGACCCCACCTTCCAAATGTGGGCTGCCAACGGGCTTGTCACAATCAACAATCTTTACAAGGATGGGGTTTTCTCTGACTTTGCATCCCTGTCAGCCAAGTATCACCTGCCAAACAGTCATCTTTTCCGCTTCTTCCAAATTAGGCATTTTGCTCAAAAGCAGTTCCCCCATTTCCCCAACCGCCCCCCTGAATCAGGAATTGACCAGTTTCTCACCCTTGATTGTGACCAAAAAAGGCTGGTATCTACTATCTATGGGAAACTTGCCTCCTTTGACCTAGCCTCTACTACATCTGTAAAACAGTCTTGGGAGGGTGAATTGGGTGTAGACATATCTGACATTAATTGGAGGGACATTCTTCGTTTGGTGCAAACCTCATCTATCTGTGCTAGGCACGGTCTAATGCAGTGCAAGGTGCTACACAGGGCTCACTTTACCAATGCTAAACTAGCCAGAATATTCCCTCTTAGAAGCGATGCCTGTAACAGATGCAAGCAGTCTCCTGCCAATCACACACATATGTTTTGGTCATGCCCCAGCCTGAAGGCCTTCTGGTCTAGTATTTTCAATACCCTTGAACAGGCCCTTAACACACCCATACCCCTTAACCCTCTAACTGCCTTATTCGGCGTCCCCCCAACACAGAACATGCCCACCACGACCCAGCGGGTCATCGCCTTCACAACCCTGCTGGCCAGGCGCTCCATTCTCCTTAAGTGGAAGTACGTCTCTCCACCCACACATGACAGGTGGATACAGGACCTATTACAGTGCATTAATCTAGAAAAGATAAGATTTTCACTACAAGGATCCCTGACACTCTTTCATAAGACCTGGAATCCCTTACTACTGCTAATCAATGACCTTACGATTAACCCTGATGCTGATGAGGTGTGAATGAATCTGGTGGGGGGGAGAGACTTTCACTTCCCCTTTCCTTGTCTCCCTAATACATTGATCATTACTCTATTTGCTTTCTCTGTTTACTCTTATTGACTATTAATATGAAGAAGCACCCGTATTTTTATTTCATGTAATTTTGACCCCCTTTTATTTAATTCCCTTTCTTTTTTGTTTGTTTGTTTTTTGTTTTAGTAACTTTTTGATTTATGTTTTTTTTTTCTTCTTATATAATGTGACCATAGGGGTGAGGGTGGGGGGAGGGTGAGGGTGGGATGGGTGGGGTAACTATGTAATTCTCCTACAGATCATCTTTTCTACGTTTGTACCTACTGTATCGTTATTGTGATGTCTGTCAAAAATCCAATAAAAAGATTTTGAAAAAAAAAAAAAAAAAAAAAAAAAAAATGAATAACTTTTACCCAATAACTTTTCCCTCTCTAACCTCTGGAGTTTTATTAGAGGGAAACAGTTTGTAGAGTGGCTTGGACAGGCCGGGGAGTGTTACGATTTGTAGACACAGTGTACCTCCCTATCTCTCATCAATTTCCAACTAAGGCTCCAGTGGGGAACTTGTTCCCTGAGTGTGCCTCTCCACCTATGTTTCTTACTCTCTTACTTGCTACCCTTTGCCCTCAACCTATTCTAAGGGAGTGCTTGTTCTTCCGTCTGTCTGTCTGTGTCTGTGTATTCTCTTGTTCCGATTAACCCAGCCACAATTTTTCTTGTTTTGTGTCTATATCTACGCCGGGATCCGGAGTCAAGGCTGATCTTCTTGCTGTAGTCCTGTGTCCTGGATCCTCTATCCCGGGTTCTGGATTAAGTCGTGGACTTCGGGTCGTGGCTAAACATGTCTCTGCGGTCCTGCCTGGGTCTCGTCATGCTGCCTCCCTGATGGCTTCCACAGGATTGTAGCTGACATCTTCGTGGATTCATCTTCTTATTACAGACACATGCATTTCCTAACATTCGGTCTATATGCTGTAAAATGTATTATCTCTTCGATTTACACACGGCATCTATTGCACGTCTGTCCTCCTCTGTTGCTCTCCCTGAGGTTTCTCCCATTTTTTCCCTTTAAACTGTAGGTTTTCTCCTGAAGTTTTTCCTTGTACGATGTGAGGGTCTAAGGACAGAGGGTGTCGTTTTTATCATACTGATATTCTGAACAAACTGTGCTGTTGTATTAGCTATACAGTGTCTCTACTGTAGGCTATTTGTATTATATGTACAGCACTTTGGCTCGTTTATAAATGTGCTATATAAATAAAACTTTAAATGTCCCCACCAGGCACGTGCACATATGACATCAAAGTGGGCTTGAGCCCCTGCCCTTTTTCTTCCTCCAGAGAAAGTGCCCTTTTGTTACCCTTTTCTTTTTTTTAAATAAATGAATATATATCTACTGCTGCTGTTCGCGCACAGTTCCCAGCGGTGCGGCCATCGGCAGTCCCTTCAGACAGACAGGTAGCAGCACCTCCCACTTTACTGTCCCTTCAGACAGACAAGTAGCAGCACCTCCCACTTTACTGTCCCTTCAGACAGACAGGTAGCAGCACCTCCCACTTTACTGTCCCTTCAGACAGACAGGTAGCAGCACCTCCCACCTTACAGTCCCTTCAGACAGACAGGTAGCAGCACATCCCACTTTACAGTCACTTCAGACAGACAGGTAGCAGCACCTCCCACTTTACAGTCACTTCAGACAGACAGGTAGCAGCACCTCCCACTTTACTGTCCCTTCAGACAGACAGGTAGCAGCACCTCTCACTTTACAGTCCCTTCAGACAGACAGGTAGCAGCACCTCCCACTTTACAGTCCCTTCAGACAGACAGACAGGTAGAAGCACCTCCCACCTTACAGTCACTTCAGACAGACAGGTAGCAGCACCTCCCACCTTACAGTCCCTTCAGACAGACAGATAGCAGCACCTCCCACTTTACTGTCCCTTCAGACAGACAGGTAGCAGCACCTCCCACCTTGCAGTCCCTTCAGACAGACAGATAGCAGCACCTCCCACTTTACTGTCCCTTCAGACAGACAGGTAGCAGCACCTCCCACCTTACTGTCCCTTCAGACAGACAGGTAGCAGCACCTCCCACTTTACTGTCCCTTCAGACAGACAGGTAGCAGCACCTCCCACCTTACAGTCCCTTCAGACAGACAGGTAGCAGCACCTCCCACGTTACTGTCCCTTCAGACAGACAGGTAGCAGCACCACCCACCTTACAGTCCCTTCAGACAGACAGGTAGCAGCACCTCCCACTTTACTGTCCCTTCAGACAGACAGGTAGCAGCACCTCCCACCTTACTGTCCCTTCAGACAGACAGGTAGCAGCACCTCCCACCTTACAGTCCCTTCAGACAGACAGGTAGCAGCACCTCCCACTTTACTGTCCCTTCAGACAGACAGGTAGCAGCACCTCCCACCTTACAGTCCCTTCAGACAGGTAGCAGCACCTCCCACCTTGCAGTCCCTTCAGACAGACAGATAGCAGCACCTCCCCACTTTACTGTCCCTTCAGACAGACAGGTAGCAGCACCTCCCACCTTACAGTCCCTTCAGACAGGTAGCAGCACCTCCCACCTTGCAGTCCCTTCAGACAGACAGGTAGCAGCACCTCCCACTTTACTGTCCCTTCAGACAGACAGGTAGCAGCACCTCCCACTTTACAGTCCCTTCAGACAGACAGGTAGCAGCACCTCCCACTTTACAGTCCCTTCAGACAGACAGGTAGCAGCACCTCCCACCTTACTGTCCCTTCAGACAGACAGGTAGCAGCACCTCCCACTTTACAGTCCCTTCAGACAGACAGGTAGCAGCACCTCCCACTTTACAGTCCCTTCAGACAGACAGGTAGCAGCACCTCCCACCTTACAGTCCCCTTCAGCAGGTAGCAGCACCTCCCACCTTGCAGTCCCTTCAGACAGACAGATAGCAGCACCTCCCACTCAGACAGACAGGTAGCAGCACCTCCCCACTTTACTGTCCCTTCAGGACAGACAGGTAGCAGACCTCCCACTTTACTGTCCCTTCAGACAGACAGGTAGCAGCACCTCCCACTCTTACATGTCCCTTCAGACAGACAGGTAGCAGCACCTCCCACTTTACTGTCCCTTCAGACAGACAGGTAGCAGCACCTCCCTACTTTACATGTCCCTTCAGACAGACAGGTAGCAGCACCTCCCCACTTTACTGTCCCTTCAGGACAGACAGGTAGCAGCACCTCCACTTACAGTCCCTTCAGACAGACAGGTAGCAGCACCTCCCACCTTTACAGTCCCTTCAGACAGACAGGTAGCAGCACCTCCCACTTTACTGTCCCTTCAGACAGACAGGTAGCAGCACTCCCACTTTACAGTCCCTTCAGACAGACAGTAGCAGCACCCTCCCACCTTACGTCCCTTCAGACAGACAGGTAGCAGCACCTCCCACCTTACTGTCCCTTCAGACAGACAGGTAGCAGCACCTCTCCACTTACTGTCCCTTCCAGACAGACAGGTAGCCGCACCTCCCACTTTACAGTCCCTTCAGACAGGACAGGTAGCCAGCACCTCCCACCTTTACTGTCCCTTCAGACAGACAGGTAGCAGCACCTCCCACCTTACTGTCCCTTCAGACAGACAGGTAGCAGCACCTCACACCTTTACATGTCCCTTCAGGACAGACAGGTAGCAGCACCTCCCACCTTTACAGTCCCTTCAGACAGACAGGTAGCAGCACCTCCCACTTTACTGTCCCTTCAGACAGACAGGTAGCAGCACCTCCCACCTTTACAGTCCCTTCAGACAGACAGGTAGCAGCACCTCCACCTTACAGTCCCTTCAGACAGACACAGGTAGCAGCACCTCCCACTTTACAGTCACTTCAGACAGACAGGTAGCAGCACCTCCCACTTTACTGTCCCTTCAGACAGACAGGTAGCAGCACCTCCCACTTTACTGTCCCTTCAGACAGACAGGTAGCAGCACCTCCCACTTTACTGTCCCTTCAGACAGACAGGTAGCAGCACCTCCCACCTTACAGTCCCTTCAGACAGACAGGTAGCAGCACCTCCCACTTTACTGTCCCTTCAGACAGACAGGTAGCAGCACCTCCCACTTTACAGTCCCTTCAGACAGACAGGTAGCAGCACCTCCCACTTTACAGTCCCTTCAGACAGACAGGTAGCAGCACCTCCCACTTAGTCCCTTCAGACAGACAGGTAGCAGCACCTCCCACCTTACAGTCCCTTCAGACAGACAGGTAGCAGCACCTCCCCACTTTACAGTCCCTTCAGACAGACAGGTAGCAGCACCTCCCACTTTACAGTCCCTTCAGACAGACAGGTAGCAGCACCTCCCACCTACAGGTCCTTCAGACAGACAGGTAGCAGCACCTCCCACTTTACAGTCCCTTCGCAGACAGGTTAGCAGCACCTCCCATTACAGTCTCAGACAGACATGGTAGCAGCACCTCCCACTTTACAGTCCCTTCAGACAGACAGGGTAGCAGCACCTCCCACTTTACAGTCCCTTCAGACAGACAGGTAGCAGCACCTCCCACTTTACAGTCCCTTCAGACAGACAGGTAGCAGCACCTCCCACCTTACTGTCCCTTCAGACAGACAGGTAGCAGCACCTCCCACTTTACAGTCCCTTCAGACAGACAGGTAGCAGCACCTCCCACTTTACAGTCCCTTCAGACAGACAGGTAGCAGCACCTCCCCACTTTACAGTCCCTTCAGACAGACAGGGGGGTCGCGAGATGTTTTCAGAATCCTCTTGATGTGACCCCTGAGGTGCTTTTTTTTTTTTAATTAAAAAAATAAAATATATTTTTAAATAATAATAATTTGGATTATTATTAATAATAATAATAACGTGTGCATAGACATTTTGTATTATGTAAGTCTGTTTAATAGGTAAGCGGGACAAATAAAGGAATTTTGATTCTGACAGATTTACGACAGTCATTTGCAGCTCAAAGGTCACTTTACAGCACCACAGTAAATATCAGTAAAACACACATCAACTATACTAGTATATTTCTTCTGAACAGATCTTTAATACATTTTTCAAAATGAAACGTTGGTTAATACCAACTAGTGAGAAGGCAGACAGGCCAGCGGAGAAGGCTGCGGAGGAGAGCGGAGAGCCGCCATCACAAAGGCTGTCGACTTCTTGCGCGGGAAGAGGAGGAGGAGGAGGAGGAGGAGGAGGAGGAGGAGGAGGAGGAGGAGGAGGAGGAGGAGGAGGAGGAGGAGGAGACGACAACCGTAAGGCGGTCCATAAGCAGTCTGACAAGCCTTCATTCAAGTGTCGCAAGTATCAAGAGGAATACATCCAGTACGGATTCACATGCCTCATTATCAATGAAGCACGACATCCCCAATGTGTAGTGTGCACTGAGGTTCTTGCACATGAGAGCTTAAAGCCCGTAAAAATGCTCAGACATTTAAACACGAAGCACCCCTCTCTTGCTACTAAACCAGCAGATTTTTTCCGCCGAAAGCAGAGAGAATTGAAAGGCCAAAAGAAAGTTATAACTAACCAAGCAACAATCCCTACCAAGGCTCAAAAGGCATCATATGAGGTGGCATATTTAATTGCACAGGCAAAAAAGCCACACACAATCGGGGAAACCCTAATTAAACCTGCTGCTATCGCTATGAGTAGGGCAATGCATGGGGATAAACAGGCACGGGAGCTGGAAGCAGTGCCGCTGTCTGACGGGACCATATCCCGGCGCATCACGGACATGGCCCAGAATATCAAGTGTCAGCTGATTGACAGAGTGAAGAAAGGGAAATATGCTTTGCAGTTAGACGAATCCACAGATATGTCAAACTCTGCCCAACTGCTTGTTTTCGCCAGATACAGTTTTGATGGAAAACTTGATGAGGACATGCTGTTTTGCACCCCGCTGGAGCAAACAATGGTGTAGCTGTATTCAATTCCGAGTGGAAACAGTCCTGAGTAAATCTGATTTTGTCAGAAATCGGGAGAAATATAACCCCGGGAGGAAATCGGGAGAGGGCTATGAAATCGGGAGTTTCCCGCAAAAATCGGGAGGGTTGGCAAGTATTTCATTAGGTGAGATTAACGCTGAAACATAGCGTATTCCCCAAATGTAAATATGCACCGCAACAATGTTCATACGTTTACTACAGTTTATGTCTTTAAAGTTTACACCGCAACAATGTTCTCCTAATTTACATGGAGATTACTTTGACTCATGAGTTCTGCTGTTATCTTATATTAAATTGCTATATGTAAAATCATATCATGGTTGTCAGGCTGTTCTGTTCTTGTGTGTTGTCGTTATGTGCGTGTTTGGATACGCCTATTAGTGCGTGCGTCCTGTGCACACGTTTTTCTTTTTCTTCCAGTCACCACGTGATAGTGGGGGGTCGCCAGTCTCTGAAAAGTTTGGGAACCCTTGGTTTAGACAACATAAACAGAATGAAGCTCTCATTTCATCAACAATCTTTGAGTACAGACACCGTCCTGCAGAGAGCACACAACCCAACAGCACGTTGTTGGTCTAGCATCACTTTACAAAACGTTTGCATTAAGACAGTAAGACTAGCTGGTCCCTTGTAAAGGTGAGTCCACCTTAAATGAGCAGTGGGTGATCAGCAGGTGAAAGGCAGGACACGGGAACTTGGTCCTGAGCAGTGTTGGGCAAGTTACTTAAAAAAAGTAACTAGTAATAGTTACTGCTCTCAAAAAAGTAACTAGTTACATTTTTAGTTACTATATTATAAAAGTAACTAGTAACAAGTTACTTTACTTTAAAAATAATAACAATACAAATACAAGTTTTTGTGTTGTCTTTTGCTGACTAGTTCTCAGAAGGCAACAGACTTGACCGTTGGGATGGGCAGCATGTCCTCAACAACATACCTGGACATCAATCTGTTTAGTTGACTCTGGGTGACATGTGGCGATTTAAAAAAATGTTGGCTGTTTAGATGGTGTTGCTCCATCTGGGTCACTGCCGGTGTTGAGACGGTGGGGTCTTTGGCGACTAGTTTTATAGCCCCATGTACATTAGTTAGCTGCTTCAGGAGATTGGCATTGCTGTTTTTTTATGTGGACAATGCTTTCCGTCCTGCACACAATTTACATTTTACAGTAAGATTTTTTGCGTCCTTTATCCCCACAAATTTAAAATAGTGGTTATATTTCCAAGTTGCAAATGCACTGCTGCTCTCGCTGATACTTGCATCTGCCATTGTGTGTGTGTGTGTGTGTGTGCTGGTGGTGAGCGTTGCCGTGTGTGTGTGTTAGCATTAGCAAGTGTTTGTGTGTGTGTGTATTTTCCCCATAAGGCAAGACCCGCCCAACTCTGTCTCTGATTGGCTTACCCTGAAATGTTATTCCGCGTTAACCAATCATCCCTACTCTCTGGTCACTTTCACTTTTCCATGGTGCTGTGAGAGAACATCGCTGTATTCGCCTGTAAGTTACATCCGCAGGGAGATTCGGTTCGGTTCCATCACATAATGTAACGCAGTAACGCACCCATTTAAATCACAGTAACTATAACGTTGTTACTGAATGGGAATAGGTAACTAGTAAAGCTATTAGTTACCGCAAAAAGTAGTTGCGTTACAGTAACGCATTACTTTGTAACGCGTTGGTCCCAACACTGGTCCTGAGGAGATGTAACGATTATTAAACAAGAAATAGTCTCAAGGGGTCGAAGAAATAAACATTTGTGATTATTAGCGAATCGGTTGCAGGTGGGTAAAAACAGACTTAGGGAGTAACGTATTACATGTAACGGCATTAGGATACAAAATAGATAAATGTATTCCCTTACCAACACACTTGGTCTTTTTAAACGATTACGCCATTTAAATATTTTGTCACAAACTTTGCAGATCTATTTTTTCTCTCCTGTGTGGATTCTCATGTGTCTCTTTAAACTTCCACCATGTGAAAAAGAGTTCTTACAGACTGAGCAGGTGAATGGTTTCTCTCCTGTGTGGATTCTCATGTGTATCTTTAAATGTCCACTCCGTGAAAAAGATTTCTTACAGACTGAGCAGCTGTGTGGCATCTCTCCTGTGTGGATTCTCATGTGGTCCTTTAAACTTACACGATGTGAAAAAGCTTTCTTACAGACTGAGCAGCTGAATGGTTTCTCTCCTGTGTGGATTCTCATGTGTTTCTTTAAACTTCCACTATGTGAAAAACCTTTCTTACAGACTGAGCAGCTGAATGGTTTCTTTTTAGCACTACGTTGTGGACCACTGACAGATTCATGTCTATTTTTCAGTGAGTTTGAGCCTGAGGCAGGTTCTCTGGTCTCTTTCCAATCAGCACTGTCTTCAGTGTCAGGTTCAGAAGAGTCTCTAGTGTCAGGTTCAGAAGAGTCTCCAGTGTCAAGTTCAGAAGAGTCTCCATCAGCTTCTGTTTCCATGTGTTCCGTTTGTCTTTGATGAGGCTGAGAGGACTGAGGTTTCTCTTCATCATCTTCACTCTTCACAGGGTCAGGAGTGAAAGTGGACTTGGTGATATCAGCCTCCTCCAGCTCCTGAAGCTGCTCTCCCTCCTGTTCCTGCTTAATGTGTGGGGGGGGCTCTGGGTCCTCCTGGTCCAGACTGGTGCTCCACTCCTGCTGGTCAGGGAGAAGCTCTTCTTTAACCACCACCAGCTGCTGGACGTCTGCAGGAAACAGGAAACACAGTCAGAACAAACTGTTAAGTGTTAGCATTTAAAATCTCATCACCATTACAATGGGAGACATTTTGCAGCCCTAATGAATGCCTTTGTTTTTATATTTTCACATTATCTTTCTTAGTCCCACCTATTGTGTATTTCTGTTGGCTCAAGTCACCTCATGTAGCCCAGCCCCTTTCCACTTCCAGTTCAAAATGTAAAAGGTTTTTTTCTTCTGGCGTAGCACTAGCCGCAATGTGAACAAGGAATTGTATTTGGGATCGTTCACAGATACACTACGCCTACAGTATAGAATGAAAATACAAATAGATATATATATATATACACTATAGCGTGTGTGAAATAACCGTATACATATATATATATATATGTATACGGTTATTTCACACACGCTATAGTATACATATATATGAAATAACAGTATACACACACACACATATATATATATATATATATGTATACTGTTATTTCACACACGCTAAATGGAGGAATTATTTCTGATTTGAGTTACATTTTTGAAAGAATAATCCAGTGAAGTAATCAAAGTAATTGTTTTTTCCACATTTGTTTTCACAGTGAGGAAGACGAGTATCAAATGGCTTCTGGATCACAGCCATCAACATCTGCCTCATCCGAGCTACGACGTGCATCAGATCAGCATACAGTTGCCCCAGAGCCATCAACATCCAAGCTACGCCGCCGGACGTCTGCACCAGTACTAACTCAGCCTCCCTCTGCATCTTCTGATTCAGTGGACAGACTGTCAGGAGGAAAGTGAAACGGGCTGGTGTGTGGCAGACTAAGGTTGGTACCGTTCCTGACGCTGTGGTGGACTACAACAGAAGCATGGGCTGCGTGGATGTGTCCGATGCTTTGATTGGGTACTACAGTGTTCACCACAAAACCATGAAATGGTACAAGACCTTTTTTTTTTACCATTTTCTGGACATTGCAGTGGTGAACAGCTTCCTTCTCCACAAGGAGCTGCACAAGATGAGGGGTGACCCCGGCAGGACGAAGCCACACACCCAGAAGTCCTTCAGGGAGCAGCTCGTATGCATTCCCAAGTATTATGGGGAAGATGCCACCGCGCTCAGGAGGTGCTCTGATACTGGCAACACAACGGTGAAGACCTATCTACTGCACTAAGTGCCTGGTGCCTCAATTCAAAAACACTAAACACATTCAGGTTGTGTACATTTTTTCTTTTTTGCCAGTATTTACAAAAAAAATGCTTGTGATGTTATTTCGGTTTTAGTGTCGTTTTTTAGTGTTATTTTTGAAATAAATCTGCTCAAGACAAGAGACAAGCGTATCCTATGTTTCCTAATTGTTATTGTGTAAGTAAACCTTCCTAGAAGTGTTAGTCGGGTGATAAACATGTAAGGGCTGTGGCAAAGTCCACACACAGACACACACACACACCATTTACATACAAAAAAAATGTAATTTAAAAATAATTTATTTTTTATTTTTAAAAACACTTGTATTTGGATGGAATGATTACCTGTAGTGATAATATTTTTACAGTATGGTACCTGAAAAAGGTCAAATGGCACTGATGGTATCCAAATGTGCCAAAATGTGCCCAAAGGTCAGTCTTTTAGCTAAATCTCTCTAAAAAGGTCAAATTTAACTTGTTTTGCCTCAATCTTGATACAGGGTACTTATATGTTATACTTTGGATTCCTAAAGCTTTTAGTCTACTATCCCATCATTCAAGGGTAGTTTTCACTATAAGTAATTTTTTTTTTTAGGCGGGGTAAGAATTTACCTTTTTTTTTACTATGTTCCATCTGAATGTACTCTGACTGAGAAATATCTATATTGATTCTGACACTTCTACATCCAACTCACAGATGTAACCTTGCTTTGATAAAATAAATGATTCATATAACCCTTTTAGAAGTTAAGTTATAGTCATTTGTTTTGGGCATAGCATTTTCGAGCCTGAAACCTTAAAAACAGGCTCAGGGCTTAAGAGGTTAAAATATTTACAAACTCACAAATAAATGTGCAAGTGTAAAACGGATCTGCAAATACGCTAAATATTTTTCACAAATAAAAAAATATCTGTGAATATCTCTTTAACATTTACAACTTTCGATCAGGCATTTGTGAATCCATTTTGTATTTGTCGAACAATAATGCGCTTGCGGATCTCAAATCTCTGCTCGTGGATCTCACATTTCTGCTCGTGGATCGTCTTTTTACACACACGGAATTTTGAGACATATTTTCCACCGGTCTCGGCTAAAATCTACTCGTGTCACTCGGTTATTTTCGGAAACCACGTGATGGCCTGCTGATGACGACATTTCCGCATGATTTCAAAGTAAGAGCATGATGGATTGTTTAATGCTCTGTTTTTGATTATAATGAACAGCGGAACGTTAGATGCATTCTTTATCACCATCATCATGTTATAGTGATAGTTAGTTTGTGTTAGTTTATTGGTTCAATACTGCATTTATTGAGCACTTTCGTTGATGTTGAAGTGCAGGCTATACGACACTTTCGGATCCCGGGGGAGCAGCTGGCAGTGAAGCAGATACAACTCTTTCTTCATTGTTTGTTGTGTATTCAGTCAACAGTTTAAAAGGGGAGTGATTAGTCAAATATGAATAAATAAAAGGAAATAATGCTAACTAGGTAACACAAGATAAGAATAAACAAGTTTAAATGATTTATTATTGGTTGTGATTATATTCTAAAGATGTTTGGATTCTTGAAAAGTATACAGCTCCCTTTCATCTGAGAGTTGAGAGCTGTATCCATAAATTCATGTTGTGCTCAAAGTGCACCAGATTGATGCATTTCACTTCAACATTTAAAAAAAAATCTTGTCGGGGGTGCATGCATCCAGAGGAGGTGAGGACCCCCCCTTAGAGGAGGTGAGGTCCCCCCTAGAGGAGGTGAGGTCCCCACTGGAGGATGTGAGGACCCCCCTAGAGGAGGTGAGGTCCCCCCTGGAGGATGTGAGGACCCCCCTAGAGGAGGTGAGGTCCACCCCCAAATAAAGCAGGTTAAAATAATTAAATTGCATATGTTCTTTTAGTAAACACTGAAAACGGGTCCCAGAGAGCCAAACAGCACACAAAGGTTAAAGGTCAGCATATAATAATGTTAAAATGTGCTAAATATATACACTGCAAAAAACAAAAGAGGAGTAAAAGTAGCCCCCGATTTGTTTTATTTTTTGAAAGTAGCCCTCACCCTAAAAAAGGTTGGTGACCCCTGGGTTAAGACAACCCAGCGCATGTTCTGTCCTATAGTGACTCAGCAGCTGGGTTATGATTGGTTTATTTTTTAACCCAGCAGTTTTAAGAGTGTAATTACATTTCCTTTTTTGTTTTGTGTATTTTATAAATTTTGGATTTTCTTGGCGAGCTATTTTTAGAACGTGCCCGGCGGGCGCCTCACGTTGCCCCTGCGGGCGACCCCCTTTCACACCAAGGCTGGATCCTGAAAAGTGCCGGTTTTTCCTGTTCACACCGCAGCGGTGCCGGCTCTTAGCTCCGGAATCCGGTTCACTTCCAGCTCCAAAACATTGTCGGTCTAGAGGCAAGAGCTTCGGAGCTAAGAGGTGGCGTCGCTTACGTCTCTCTTACGTCGAGGCGTGCAGGAAACTAAACCCACCTCCCCTGAACATGGGTCGACTGTCATGCCTGCCTACAAGCAGTAGTGCTTATAAACACACTTTATAAAGTCAGGCAACACTAACCAGGCTTCGTGTGATTCTGTTTATTTGTACCTTACTTTGACCATCCGTTCACTGTTATTGATCATTGTGGAGAGAGGCAGACGTTTTGTATTATAGCAGCTATCGGATGGAATCAATACATGGGCTGCACAGGTTGTCGTGTCCGACTATCACAAGTAGAATCATAATAAAAATACGCCGGTAAAATGTGCCTGTAGAAAACGGTTTATGCCACAATAGGATAGCAATAGCAAGTAGTCAGTTTAGCTTCGGTTGCTATGCTAACATCACCCATTTTATACCAGAGAAACTTTCATAACAGCGTTGTGATGCCAAACAGCGTCAATCCAGACTGACACACATTCACTTAGGCTAAGGGGAACTGGGGATATGTATCAGCTGCTTGTGTGAGTCGGACAGTGAATACTTTAGAGCGGCCGCTGCAGTGTGAGCTAACCGGGAGATAACGGAGGAGAATAAACTCCCGTGGAAGAGCAGCCAACAGCGGTCGGTAAATGCTGCAGAAACACATTAATAAACAATGAACCACGGCACTCTGGAGAAAAGTATACGGTTGGAGAAGTCGTTATTTAATTTAATCTGGCTTCGTGTGATTAAAAGCAACACGATCATCGACCCGACGCAGGTCCCCGTTGTTGTTGTTGTGAGCGCCGTAACGCCGTTGGGGAGCAAATCAGCGATATAAACGGTGACTAGGGGTGCACCGAATGGGAAATTCTTGGCCGAAACCGATACCGAAAATAGGAAACAGTTGGCCGAAAACCGAATGCCGAAAGGCCGAAAATGATTAATAGAAATATATATATATATAATGTATACATTTTTTACCAATGTTGTTCAGCTACCTGATTATGGAAATAGACATGATTATGGCAAAACTTAACTTAAATAATAATCACTATTATGGGTCCATAAAACATTTATTCAGCACTTTTGAATGCATACAGTACATTTATATGTCATGTATTATTGCTAAAAAACATTATATCGCAGTCTTAGTGTCGCCAACTCGTTTCTAATATGCAAAGACAACAAATGCGTCTATGATGTATTTTCGATCAGACGAGATCTCTCTCCCGTCTGTGTGCGAGGGGGCGGGGCAGTTTACACACACGCAGCTGCTACATGCAGCGGAGCACACTGCGGAGATGGCGGAGAGAACGCGCTCCGAGGTGTGGTTAAACTTTACCCGTCTCGATGTGGAGAATACTTGTTACCATAAGTGCAATAAGAGTTTAGCATGTAAGCACGAGCAATTTGTCTAAACATTTAGCAAAAGTGCACCGCATGCAGACGGAGGAATGTACCGGGTTCGACCGTCTTTCTAGCAGCTCTGTAGCCCCATCCAGGAGTAACGTTTCCACGTCAGGTGTTATGTATGCTAACCGCAACACACGGAGTTAACTACATTCTACAAACATGGGTTAATGATTAGAGGTAACTGAGTTATTTAGTTTGTTAATATTTCAGCTATTCTGTCATCAGATTATTTAATACGATTTGTTAAAGGCTCAGGGCAATCTCGATGACAAAGGTCAATGTTCCCCCCCCTGTGAGCCAGCCGCGAGCATGGTCGCCGCGTCTTTATTACGTCATCACAACAACACGTTAGGTTACCAACGTAAGCCTGTTCTGACATTCGGTGATATTTTTTCGGTGCTAAAACCCTTTCGGCTTTCGGCCGAAAGGGTTTTTAACCATTTTCGGCCGATAATTTTCGGTGGCCGAATATTCGGTGCATCCCTAACGGTGACGTCATGACGCAGCAGCGGCAGCACCAGTCGGGCTCTGGGCGGTGTGAACAGAGCGGGAGCAGAAAAGGGAAACCGGAGCTGAACCAGAAAAGCTCTAAATCGGAGCTAGAAAGGGAAAAGCGCTGGTGTGAAAGCCGCATAGTGCCCGCGGCCACCGTGTTGGCTACCACTGCTTTACGGCATGCGAGGACTGCTTTACTTCAGAGTAAGCCCGCGAGTTGTGTGGTTGCTGCCTACTGTAACGGCCCGTCCACACTACAGCTTCAAAAAAAGCTTGGAGCTGGAGTTTGGGGATTTTATTCGAGCAACGCGACCAACAACCAATAACATGAATCTCCCGCCCCCGACATACAAAGCAAAAAACCCCGGGGATTTTATGTGAGCAATATATATACAGTGGGGCAAAAAAGTATTTAGTCAGCCACCAATTGTGCAAGTTCTCCCACTTAAAAAGATGAGAGGCCTGTAATTGTCATCCTAGGTATACCTCAACTATGAGAGACAAATGAGAAGAAAAAAAAATTCCAGAAAATCACATTGTCTGATTTTTAAAGAATTTATTTGCAAATGATGGTGGAAAATAAGTATTTGGTCAATAACAAAAGTTGATCTCAATACTTTGTTATATACCCTTTGTTGGCAATGACAGAGGTCAAACGTTTTCTGTAAGTCTTCACAAGGTTTTCACACACTGTTGCTGGTATGTTGGCCCATTCCTCCATGCAGATCTCCTCTAGAGCAGTGATGTTTTGGGGCTGTCGCTGGGCAACACGGACTTTCAACTCCCTCCAAATATTTTCTATGGGGTTGAGATCTGGAGACTGGCTAGGCCACTCCAGGACCTTGAAATGCTTCTTACGAAGCCACTCCTTCGTTGCCCGGGCAGTGTGTTTGGGATCATTGTCATGCTGAAAGACCCAGCCACGTTTCATCTTCAATGCCCTTGCTGATGGAAGGAGGTTGTCACTCAAAATCTCACGATGCATGGCCCCATTCATTCTTTCCTTTACACGGATCAGTCGTCCTGGTCCCTGGCGGCGTAGTGTGTTACTGATGGTAGCCTTTGTTACTTTGGTCCCAGCTCTCTGCAGGTCATTGACTAGGTCCCCCCGTGTGGTTCTGGGATCTTTGCTCACCGTTCTTGTGATCATTTTGACCCCACGGGGTGAGATCTTGCGTGGAGCCCCAGATCGAGGGAGATTATCAGTGGTCTTGTATGTCTTCCATTTTCTAATAATTGCTCCCACAGTTGATTTATTCACACCAAGCTGCTTACCTATTGCAGATGCAGTCTTCCCAGCCTGGTGCAGGTCTACAATGTTGTTTCTGGTGTCCTTTGACAGCTCTTTGGTCTTGGCCATAGTGGAGTTTGGAGTGTGACTGTTTGAGGTTGTGGACAGGTGTATTTTATACTGATAACGAGTTCAAACAGGTGCCATTAATACAGTTAACGAGTGGAGGACAGAGGAGGCTCTTAAAGAATAAGTTACAGGTCTGTGAGAGCCAGAAATCTTGTTTGTTTGTAGGTGACCAAATACTTATTTTACCGAGGAATTTACCAATTAATTCATTAAAAATCCTACAATGTGATTTCCTGGATTCTTTCCCCCCATTCTGTCTCTCATAGTTGAAGTGTACCTAGGATGAAAATTACAGGCATCTCATATTTTTAAGTGGGAGAACTTGCACAATTGGTGGCTGACTAAATACTTTTTTGCCCCACTGTATATATAAACTCCCCAAACAGGCGAAAACCTACCAGTTTCACCCACTGTCTCTGCCACCTCCCTCCATGCCTGGTTCTTCCGGTTTGTATCCCGGTAGGTGAAGAGGGTCTGGTCATACAAAACCGGGTGATTTGCTACGGCGATAATTAGTTTCTCCATCTTTTTTTAAATATAGAAATGAACGGCGGGATATCTCTCCCAGCTTAGACGCGGTTTGATTGGCTAGGGCTTGAGCTGTCAGATTTTCAGAAACGGGATTTGATTGGCTGGCGCTGGCTACTCCGGCGTCAGAAGTTGAACATTGTTCCTACCTCAACTCATCAATGAGGCAACATCACTTAGAGAAGGAGAGTAATGAAAGCGGGGATAAAATGAACCACAATGACTTTTACCTTCTCAACGGCTGGGAAAGGAAACACCTCGCTTTTGGAAGTGCAAGCATTCATGCATTATTAACTGCAAACCCGACGCGAAAGTACTTACCCCCGTCAGGCAAACTAGACCGAAGAAGTATGATCGTCTTGGTCTTATTGTTAGCGGGAGACATCCATCTGAATCCGGGCCCGGTGCAGACAAGAAGCCAGTCCTGCAGACTCGAGGAGCTAGCATCACAATTAGCATCAGAACTAGCATCTCTTCCGCTGCAACAACAACTACGCGACGACAACAGAGACCGTGGAGACAGCGGAGACCGAGGAATAAACGGACACTTCGAGATTCCCCCGGGGACGCCTCGGCAGACAGACACGCATGAGGCAGTGACGAGAGGAAGATAACCGAGATCCGAGGGAACAAATATCCGCCATGTTGTTAGCCACCCTGCTAGCATATCAACGGCTAAAGCTACAACGGAGCCTCCCTCCCCCCACCACCACCCCACCTCTCCAAACACCACGGCAAGCCGGTTGCTGTAACGGACAAAGACAAATATCTGCAAGCTGACGACATTGTGCATTTAAGCAACAAAAATGGACTACATATTTTTCATCTGAACACTAACAGCCTGAGACACAAACTGGCTGAACTCAGGCAGCTATTCATGAACGGTAAGGCAAGCATATTATGTTTTTCTGAGACCAAATTGGACAATTCCATTACAGATTCAGAGATTGAAATTGAAGATTATCTTGTAGTGAGAAGGGACAGGAACGTGAATGGAGGTGGTGTCTGCATGTACATACATAAAGACACCAATTTCAAAAACCGTACTGACCTGCATCATGAAAATATTGAATCTGTGTGGGTTGAAATTCTTTTTGACAATGCTAAATCTGTAATAGTCGGGACAATCTATAGACCACCGGAACAGAGTGACTTTTATGATACATTAGATGGGTGTTTGGCTGATGTGGGGGATGTAGAGACAATTATTATTGGAGACTGGAACACGGATATGCAACGTAAAGACACGTCCGTCTTCAAGTCCTTCAGTAGGATTTGTGATCTGCACGGCCTCAGCCAGCTAATCACCCAACCCACCCGGGTATGTGAAACAACACAAACTACCATTGATCTCATTCTGACCTCTGACAGGTCCAGGATCTCCAGTAAAGGGGTTATAGCATGCGGGTTAAGTGATCATTATATGATATTCTGTACCCGCAAAAAGCTAAAACAAAGGGCCGGCTGTCACAAAACAGTCATATCTAGAGACCTCAAAAACTACTCTAGCGAGGCCTTTAACCTATAACTGGAGAGCCTGGACTGGTCAGATGAGCTCAGTGGTACACAAGTTGAAGAAACATGGCTTGGTTTCAAAAACAAATTCTCTGCAATACTCAATGATTTGAAGAAATGACGTAAGCTCCATGATCAAAACTGCCAAAAAGAATTTCATCAATGTCAAAACTGAGGAAAACAAAAATAAACCCCGTGAACTTTGGAAATTACTCAATAACCAGCTTGGCTGCAGTAAAAAACTCAAAACGAGATTTTCTAACTTAAACATAAAGACAGATAACAGACTCATCACAGACAAACTGGATGTGGCCAAGTACTTGAACATTTTTTTCACAAACATAGCCACAACTCTTGTAAATAAATTACCCTCCCACTCAGGGCTTTTTGGAGTAGATCACATCATGACCTACTACAAAAACCTAGGGGTACGCAAAGATGATTTCAGTCTAGCAAGGGTAGCAACAGCAGAGGTACTCATTAAACTGAGCGCCCTCCAACCTAACAAGGCCACTGGCCACGCCACGACAATATCCCCTCCAAATTCCTCAGAGACACAGCAACCGCCATCTCACCAGTCATAGCTCACATAATTCACCTCTCCATAAAACAGGGGAAAGTACCCAAAGACTTCAAAATTGCAAGAGTAACCCCCCTGCACAAAAAGGGCAGCAAATTGGACCCAGGCAACTACCGCCCTGTTTCTATACTTACCTCCATCTCGAAAGTCATGGAAAAATTAGTATATTACAGGTCGAAAAGTACCTCGCGGAAAAGAAACTAATCTATGAATTTCAATCTGGCTTTAGAACATCCGACTCCACTGACACATGCCTTCTTTATTTGAGCGACCACATCAAACAAGAGGTGGACGAGGGCAAGTACTGCGGCATGGTGATGCTGGACCTACAAAAGGCTTTCGACACTGTCAATCACCCCATTCTGATTGACAAGCTAAAAGCAATTGGTTTTGATAAACTATCGGTGAGCTGGATGCAATCCTACCTGGAGGGGAGAGAACAGATGGTGGAGGTAAACGGTACTCTGTCCCCCCCCCCCTCCCAGTGAGCTGTGGTGTTCCACAAGGAAGCATATTAGGTCCGTTACTGTTCCTAATTTATGTAAATGACATGTCATCAGCATGTGACTGCAACTTGTTCCTGTTCGCGGACGACTCAGCCCTGCTGGTCTCTGGCAGGAACAGGTTGCAGGTTGAAAAAACCCTCAGCTCCGAGCTCGGCAGAATCTGCACCTGGCTCGCCGATAATAAATTATCATTACACCTGGGTAAAACAGAGTCCATTCTCTTCGGTTCGAAACATAATCTCAGCAAATCCGACGACTTCTCAGTTGCAGTGGGCGACATTATTGTCACAAGTAAGAAGGAAATTACATACCTAGGATCTATTCTTGAGGCAAACCTCTCCTGTGACAAAATGGCATCCAATGTAATAAAAAAAGTCAATCAAAGAACTAGATTCCTATACCGGATCTCCTCTCTGGTAAACAAGAACACCCTGAAGACTCTGGCAGGAGCACTCATTCAAGGGTACTATGACTATGCTTGCATGTCATGGTACCATAGCACCTCCAAGGCGCTAAAAATAAAACTTCAAACATCGCAAAATAAACTGGTCAGACTACTGCTTGACCTTTCATCTAGAACCCACCTCACCTCTGCCCACTTTGACAACCTAGGATGGCTTAGAGTAGACGACAGAGTACAGCTACTTGCAATAGGAATGGTCTACAAGATCCACTACACCTCTATGGTACCCATGTACCAGGGTTTCCGTTAGCCGGTAATTAAAGGTTTTTAGCTGGTAAAATTGAATAAAAACCGGTAAATTCAAAACCTGCCGGTCAAAATGTCCGATGCTCCGATCGATTGGCCGTCGATCATTATCGGCCGATATTCACTCTTAATAGTTTGATCTGTGCTCTCTATAAAGGCCGATCAGGAGAGCTGGATCTGATCGATATGGACATAAACGCGAGTGAAGTATAACCGGACGCGAGAGAGAGATCAGATCAGCTGCTCCATAATCACCTGAAGCCCCGCCCACTGTTTAGCGCGCTGCATGAGAAACTGACGGGCTGTCAGGAGAGAGGGAGGGAGAGAGGAAAAGAGAGGATCCGTTTCTCCCGTGTTATTATTCAAAGTTAATGTAAACTTTTGAAGAATGTACTTCATCTACAACAAGTAGTTTCTTTGAATGTAATAATTATGTTGTTCGTTGTTTGTGGAATCATTTATTGAAAAATGAATCTGAATTTTTCGATCTGTTACGATTATAAACTGTCTGAAGCAATAACAAAATGACTCCCATTAACTGAGTTTTAAACATCAGCATATCCGGTCCTAGTCCGGTAATTACCTGCTAACGGAAACTCTGCTACACAATTCTTATTATTCTTATTGAAACATGACCGGTAAGTTTCAAATTTGTCCGGTAAAATAAATTCTGTTCGGACATTTGACCGGCGAGAAAAAATCCTAGCGGAAACCCTGCCATGTACATGTCAACATTCTTCCCAAAGGTCAAGGAATACCATGATCATAACACCAGAGGGAGCTCCACAAATCATGTGAAACCCAGATTTGGCACAAAAAAGGGGGAATACACGTTTCGTAATTATGCCACATCAAGGTGGAACGCTCTTCCCACAACTGTAAAGGAAAGTAAAACTATACTTACCTTCAAAACCTCTCTTAAAGAGCACCTTCGGGGGAGAGCATTGCAAAACTGGCCTCGGTAATGGTACAAATCTCAACCTGTCGTTCAATGGACAGCTTCCCCCCCCCCCCATCTATGTATATACTCGCATTTTAGACTCTGTTACTAACTGTATATCTGTAGACTTGGTATGTCTTAAATGTCCGGTTAGAATGTATTAGAACGAAATCTAAAATGAAAATTGTAAATAAGCCATCTGTATGTCAAATATGTCTTATATGTCTTAAATGACATGATGAATTGGAAATGGGGGACCCTGATGTAAACAAGACGAAAGTATTTCTCTGGTCTGCATCCCCTTAACAATTGTATGTTTTGAGCTGTACTGTACCCAATATACAAGCTGTTAATAAACTTTTCAATCAATCAATCAAACCCCATTCAAAGTGAATGGGCAGACGCGTTGGAAACCGTTTTTGAAGCTGTGGACGGGCCGTGAAATGTCTTGTCTTACTGTACAATAAACCTGAGCCGTGAAAGATACTCGACCCTCCATCATTCTACATTATTCTCCCGCAATTTGAATGAATCCAAAGTATTTGTTTTTATTTGCTTTTACACATTTAAAAAGAAAAGGTGAATAAAGAAGCACATTAAAACTAAAGTATCAATGTATGTCACATTTAACCAACTAGTGCCCACATGAATGGGTCATATTTAAATCAGTACATTACATGGCATATTATTCAATGTATGTATTTTTATAAATATATTTATTTTGGTAGGTTTGCTCTTCCGTAATACATTTTAATTATTATAATAAAGTACATGTGTCTAATAATACTTACATACTTTTACTTAAATAAGATATGAATGCAGTACTTTAACTTGTAATGGAGTATTTTCACAGTGTGGTGTTTGTACTTTTACTTCAGGATCTGCTACCTGCAGCAAGTGCTGATAAAGGGTCTAAAGTGTTATTAATGTGATAATAAAGTGCTACTGAAGAGTGTAAAGTGTTAATGAAGGGTAAAGGGAACAGACCTGCTCTGTGTATCCGAAGCTGAGGCTGTAAAACAGCGTCCAGTAGTTTCTGGAGTCTCTTGTTCTCCTCTTTGGAAAGAAACAGCTCCTCCTCGAGCTCTGCTATTGTTTGTTCAAACAGAGCAAATATCTCTTCATTAGCAGCAGTGAGTCGCTGCTTCTTCAACGACAGCAGCATTTGGACTTTACTCATGTTTCCTAGATCACCTTTCCCTGCAGACTCCGTTAAACACACCGTTTCTCTCTGCATCAAACTCTCAATCTGACTAGTGTTGCTAACGTGTTTCCAGCTAGCATGCTAAGCTAGCTCCTATAGTCCGAGGTAAACGCTCCAGAAAAAAGAGCACACAGTCCATTCGGAGGTTTATCCAGACACACAGATGATGGACCAGTAGAGCTGGAGCTCACACACACTTTCTCAGGAACACAGAGAGAGAGAGAACCGTAGCGAGGAGACGCCACGAGGATCCAGGTTCTTCTTCTTCTTCTTCTCTCGGTGTTTTGGCGGATTGCAAACAGCTTTAAGGTGCATACCGCCACCTACTGTACAAGAGAGTGTATCACCATATCATCCTATCACCACTTGTGGAATTATACCATTGTGTTGTTTACGTTGTTTTAAATTCTTCCAATCAATCCTGTTCCACTCAAATACTTAAGAATGGCCTTCCTGCCTCTCTTACCCCCTCGCCTTCTGTTTCCAGTGTCCCCATCAGACACTAATCAGGTTGGAAGTATTATAGCTCGTTGCCTTTTTCCCTCCTCGTGGAACTTCTGCATTTGTTAATACAAATAGCAAGCGAACTATCTAACTCTGAAACTTTGAAATAGTCCCATACTACCGACGACATGTTTGTTTACTGTCCTGGCTTCACGGCCGCACACCATTTACGTCACAGCCAGGCTGAGTTAGGGAGGGAGCGCTGGATTTGTGAAAAACTCCCCTCTTCCTAAACCACTAATACCACAGTAATGGCAAAACCGGAAGAGAAGAGTGAAAACAAGCGCCCCTCATCCCAATCCACCCACACCGCAGTACTTTTTCTTTTTTTTTACCCAAAAAATGAATTGTATATTATCGGGGCTATTAATACTTTTATCGGGTTTATCGGGATGACGTCATAATTCCTAATATCGGACCGATAATTATCGTGCACCACTAATACCTACATTATTAGCACGATGAAAGGCTTTAGAAGCATCAATGAAACCCATAAGAACTGATGAGTTATTACCTCTATATTTGTTGACAATTTCCTTTAAGGCGTATATACCAAGCGGCAAACTGTGGGGTAGAGCCGGGAAGCCAATACGGAAGTGCCACACACTGCAGTTCATATATTGGCCGATAGGCGATGGCTGCAGAAAGGAGCAATTTCCATAGACCCCATGTTAAAATGCCCGATAGTTAGATTCCACCTTCATGATTATGGATCTGTGAGTGAATTGTTTTCTAACGCGACCCTTTATATTTATATTAGGTCTTAAAGTTTGTGCATACATTAGGGCGTGGTCACTTTGATGGACAGATACGTGCCTCACTGTCAGCTAACAGCAACTTGTCCAATCTGCTGGGCTACAACCATAGAGGCTACAACGTTAGTTAGTTGTAGTTACTGTACTTGACCCTTTAGCTTTAGCCGCGTTCGTGGTGATTGTGCCTTTTAGGGAATATTGTTACAAATACCAGATAATTAAAATGTCGTGCTGTGCGCTTGAATGTACTAACAGATCTTCCAAGAAGTCTACTTTCAGCTTTTTTCGGTGAGTAAAATGATAATATTATACATGTTAACCCCGTTAGCAGGTGTTTGTGTGCTTGTTAGCTTAGCCTGTTATGTAGCTTATTAGCCAGCTAAGGACGTAACCCTTTATACATATATACAGTTTAGTTTATGATTCAGCCTTGGGTAAGACTTTTATACTATATGGCTATGACGCCCATAATGCTAAACGGGAGCAAATGTTAAAAGGGGCGGGCCGCCGGAGTCCACGCCGCCGAAGCTAACGGGGCTGCAGGGTGCTAGCTCGCTAGCGCGTCCCGGCAGCCGTAGCTAGCACCCTGGGGCTCCGTTAGCTTCGGCCAGCGGCGGAGTCCGGCGTTATAACTGGAGATCAAGGAATGCATCGTAACGCGGACTTGGTTCGCCTGCTATGGAGGACGGAACATGACTTAAGTATAAATAAATAAATGTATGAAGAAATACAGGAATAAATAAATAAATACGTAAATAAATAAATAAATACAGGAATAAATAAATACAGGAATAAATAAATGACGAAATAAATACAGAAATAAATAAATGTTGAAATTAATACACAAATAAATAAATAAAAGAATAAATGCATAAATAAATATGGAAATAAATACATCAATGTATAAATAAATAAATAAAAGTCGAAAATAAAACAGAACACACGTTATTATATATCTTTCATTTATTTCTACATTTACGCGACATACATTTATTTATTTATGTATTTATGTGTCCGTATGCTAATGAGGTGGGCGGTCCTAACCTCAGTCTGAAGCAGGATTCGCCAATTGTTGGAGCCAGGCAGAAGCAATAGATTCGTGGCAAGTCACATCTGTACATTCTGTGTACATTGTCGGCAACTCGCTAATAATGGCTTCGGCTGGAAGGGCGCTGGCAGACCTTCTGCGGGATGCGGCTAACCAGCTTGAAAACTGTAAGTGACTCATGTTTTGGTCTAGTGTAAGACTGATATGACAATGTAAAAAAACTGATCTGTGTGTTAAAATGCCAATGTACAGTTTTGTACCCAATGTGGCGCTATGTTATGTTTTGTGCAGCACCAAGGACCGCTAACGCGCCAGTTTCGTCTCCTCCTCCTCATCCGTTACATAACGGGACTCCCAGACACCCAGTGGACGGTAGGTCTTTGCATCAAATTATTTGTAATGCAAATCCGATCAGTTTACTAAGTTTATATCGCCAATGACAAGTTATTTGATTCAGTTTCTGTCCACCAGCTTGAAGGGATCATTATATTTATAGTGTGTGATGCTAACGCTAACCAACATTTCCCCCCTGGATTCTCGTTGAATCATTATTTCCTTGCACTCAATATTGCTTATCTTCTTAACTTGATCCTAGCCGAAGTTTCAAGACTGTTTGGCCCCTACATGGGAGGGAGGAGGACGGCAGGGCGGCAAACCCTTTCTGGTCCTGCACACCTGCATTCTTATACCCATTTATTCTGTTGCCTTGAGGACAAGAATGCAGCCTTAGTCCCCAACCGATACGCCAAAGAAAGACTCGCTGCTGCTGGCTTTGGTGAAAAACGGCTCACATTTAAAGGTCTGTCAGTCATTAGAATGACGATTATCAATCGCTCTTTCCTTTTCTGTCTATTTTTTATGGTAAATGTACATTTGTGATATATAAATATATTGAGTTACCCTTACAATCATAACATTATCTTTATGTTAGATCTCTTATGTGTATCATCTATTTCTAGGCAGCCATACAGATTCAAATGAATTCCTCGAATTCTTGATGGATGCCTATCCAAAACTGCGGAACGGTGGCGGTTTCGAGTTGCTAAAAATATCTGGCACTACGAGAAGTCGCCACTTGATTGTGATCCCCTGTCCCAATGAGGGTTACTATGTCAGATATTTGAAGGACCCTCAGACCCAGATTGGCCATTCTACGGTTTTCATTAGACCAATGCAAAGAACCCTGAATTTGGACCCTGTAAGTTCCTCACTTCTATAGTGGTGTCACAATATTAAAGTGGAATCTGTGACTTACAGTAACATAATTGTTCGCTTGTGATGTAGTTTAAAACTATTTTGTTTACAGGCATGTCGATCAGAAGGCGACAACGTGTTAATTGGACCAAATCAGAAATGTGTCATCTGTGGAGAGGAGTTCCCCTTTTCCAGAATCAAGGATCACAGCAATAACTGCACGAGGTATTACTCTCTACAGAACTAAACATCACATTCGCCAGGCACACTGCAACTGCATGTGTAGACACACAATAACCAATAAGCATAAGGCTGTGGGATGCTGCAAATGGATGTAAAATATTTTGACATATCAGCACATCTGAGGTTTTATAATTATGGGGCCAGATATTAGTACTTTTTGTTCCAACAATCCCTCTGTAACACCATATTCTGCTGTCCTCTATAATACATTTAAATATGAAAGATATACATTCTGGATGTTGGTTTTGAGGAAAAGTAACATTTGGTTTACTTTTCATTCTATGTATATGCCCATCTTTTTCTAGAGTGTGATATGTAATGTAAAGTATACTAGACCAAATAACAGAAATAACCTCTTTTTACACTAGACCATCACAGAGCAGCGGTGAGGTACAGATTGAGTTGACAACTGAAAGGGCCTCCGGAAGTCAAGTTAGATTTGAAAGCACGTTCACAGGAGCACAGGGAAATGAGACAACAAGGGCCAGGAACACAAGACACTCGGTGCCACCTCAGGAAATGTTGCCTTCTCCTGAGGTAGTTGACATCGATCCCACTGAGGAAAGTGGCTTCTCTGGTGTGTAACATCCTTTATTAAGTACATCATGTATTGCAATAAGTTGTTGCTCTCTACATTTCACTTGATCCAATATTAATTTGGAAACCTTTTAAACTATTTTTAGATTGGAGAATAGCGCCAGATCCCACAGAGGCAGCAAAGATGTTTAAAGAAGACATTTTAAGCCAGCATGCAACTGGAAAATCCTTGTGTCTTACTATGGATCTTGGAGACAGTGCAGCGGAAAGGGAAAGAGCAGTCCTTACTTTTTATAAGAAGGCAAATGTTGAGTGGGCTTGCCCCTTGACATGCTCACTTAAGGGTAATTCGGTTACAAACAAAATCCAAGATAAAAAAATGAACAAACCATATTTTCGTTAAACTGATGTCTGTAGTGTGTGTTTACATTTTTAAGGAGATCCAGCCATTGGTGATGGTGTGACTCGGCATTTCTTTGCAACCATCATGTCAAAACTTCAGGCTGGTTTTGAGATGAAGTTTGGTAAGTAAATATTTACTATGGCTGATCGCTGGGTCTCAGCCACTAAGTTATGTGTGTTTTTGTACCAGTTCCAGGCTGAACACAGATCTGTCCCTTAACCCCAGAAAACAAAACGTATTCCTAAAACCTGATGTGATTGTAGCTGCTGTGAACATGTAGGTTTCTACAGGATCAACCAGTATCCAGTGGCGGTTTGATCATTCCTTTACTAATGCTTTGTGATAGTTGAATATCTATGTCCTTTACTTTACTATCAATTTACTTTGACTGTTTTCCTATATTTGCAGTGCCTGGAGGAACTCTTCTTTTTGAAGGAGAACAAGATCATCTGATTCCCTCCACTTCTCATCTCCTTTTGGAGAGTGACTTCTTTGTTGTTGCTGGCCGAATGATTGGACATTCATTCCTCCATGATGGGCCATGCCTAGGTGGACTGAGCCCAGCTGTCCTGCATGTGCTCTTTGGTGGATCCCCAGAAGAAGCCACAATAGATATTAAGGACTGTGTTGACCTTGATATCCGTGAGACAATCAAGTTGGTATGTTCAATGTTTTTCTAACCTATTTTATTATTCAACCTTTGGATATTATTTATTTAGCTGATCTACTTTCAGATACTGTTAACATCAAGTGGCTACACTTTGCACCAGCAGGAGTTACTGAAGCATTATAAAACACCATGCACTGATATATTAAATATCATTAGAACACTTACAGATGTCCTCCTATAAGATGTTTTTTGACAAAACATAGCTTTTACAGGTTACCAACTAACATGCTGATTATAAGTTAAACTTCTTATGTTGTATCAAAGTTGAATGTTTATACAAGTATTGAGAAATTAACGATTCTTATCAAATTCATTCTACTTGCCATTATTAGCTGGAGGGAACAGCAGAGTTATCATCAGAAGAAAAAAAGCTCATCAATGAGTTGGCACTGTCCTGGGATTTGCCTCTAGTCACATGTGACAACAGGAGATGGCTATTTGATAAACTGATCCTCCATGCTGTGAGTATTCTTAACAGGTCATATGAATCAGACTGACTAATCAGAGTTGAAGTTTTGAAGTAGGACCTCATTTTGGCATATCACATTTGAGCTTTTTTGTTAAATACATATTTGGATGTTAATAGTGTATTAAAACATGCTTATTGGGCTATTAGATCAATCAGGCTGCTTTGCTTTTCTACTGTGATGCAAATATTGTGCAGGTCCTTGGAAGAACCTCCAGACAAGTCAAGCAGTTACGAAGGGGTTTAAAAGAGACACTGATCTGGCCTCTGCTGACGGAGAGGAAAGACACGATTCCCCTTCTCTTTCCAAGAGCATCTGATTTGCAGTGCACACCACGGGTAAGTGATCTCATGCTGCTCAGTCAAATCCTTCCTCCTAACTCACAGGAGTTAGAAATTGGGTTTATTTACTACTCTCAGACCTACATTGCTTTAAGTTTATTAAAACAAACATTCACCTACGCAAACATATTTTGAAATGAAATGATGCTACTTGCTGCTTAAAAGGAGCTAAACCAATAGAACAACTGTATCTTTAGACTACTCTGCTGCTACACAGCAAAACCTGCAGTTTCTTGTATGTTCTGTTTATTATTGTGCTTTCACTGGGCTCCTTTCAAAACGAAATCTGTCAGATGGTGTTGGAGAAGATAAACTGGCCCACACAGGATGAGGATGAAGACAGTGAAGTCTCTTTGGAGGATTCCTGTAGGCTCACAGGATTCCTGCGCACATTTATTGAGATGGGTAAAACAACGTCTTCAAGCTTTGTTTACTGAAAGTTTGTAATTATTATAACGAAAGCTCTCTGTTTTTATCTTTAAAGCTACAGTAACAATCCAAGGCGTAATTTAAGTAACATTATTGTTATTTAACTATTAACTGAAAGCAATTATAATAAAATGAATTTATTCTCTGTTTTATAAAGCATCTCCCGTTATCCTTGGGAAACTTGTGCAGTTCTGGATAGGATGGAATGTGCTTCCTAGACATGGCCTGGATGTGACCGTGGTGGAGAGCAACTTCCCCAGCTCTTCCACATGCTTTCACCAGCTGAAACTTCCAGGACATTACAAAGAGTACTGTATGTTTGAAAGGGACATTCTTGCTGCTATTTGGAGCACTGAAACTGGGTTCGGGATGGTCTGAAGAGACGGACACACCTTAGTACTAGATTTGTTGTCTTTTGTTTGGCCGGCCAAAAATGTATGTTTTCAGAGAGGAAAAAAAACTCAGTTAATGCCTATACTCCGGCCAGTTTGTGTAACACTGAAAATATATAAAGATAAACATGCTTTCCTTGTTATTGCACATAACAAAGAAAGCATGTTTATCTTTATATATTTCAAAGTTTTAAATTGATATTCGTTACAAAATGTTCATTAACTGTAACAAATGTATATTTCTTGATGCATTACAGTAAGTGTTGATTCACAACAAGCATATGTTCAGTGCAACACATGTTTCAAATGACTACTGAACGTAACTTCATTACCATCTAATTTTTATTGTATTAAAATCGAAATATACTGAATCTTGGTACCAGCGTCTTCATGTAACTCAGTCAAATATTGTCACCTAATCGTCCTAGTCGAAACTTTAAAAGACTACATTTCCCACAGCAACAGACTTTTGATACACACACACATTTACTGTAGCATTTCAGTCAACAAGCCCACAGTTTGTACATAGACATTCCACACATTGGACAGAGGGCCATCAGGGTCTGGAAGTCTTTCCACTTCCTGGTCAGTCAGTGAACGTTGCAGCTGAACTTCAGGAACCATAACATGAGGCAGGCGATGAGCACATGGTCCAGTCCAGTCAACTCCAAACTCAATGTCAACCTGCAATTGCAAGAGCTAAAGTTAGAGTCAACCAAAATCAAAGTTTTAATATATTTGTCAGTTAATTCATTTTATATAACCGTTTTGTATCATCTCCTGGAATTCCTGATTAATGTCTCATGAACAGCTGACATCAATCAAATCATTAGAGAGCAGAAAGCCCTGATGTATCATTATCTTCCTTAACCGCTTGTTCTGGTTGATCACAGCATTTTAGGAATACCTCATAGAAGTGTTTAAAGTGCCGATGATATGCAGAATAAAATAATTCCATCACATTCAGTTTCCTCGACAACAGGCCACTATTTGTTACATTGTGAAACTATACTCACTTGTATTATTTGTTTTAAACAGTTTGTGTAATGACAGAAAAAGTGGGTATTAGTGTTAACATGGTCCCATGTAGGAAAGTAAAGTCAAAGTCAAAATAAAACTATTGAATACAATCAAACCTGTATATGTTCCTGCTGGGCCTCACGCTCATGGCGAGTCCACAGTTGCAGTGGGGACCGGTTTCCCTCAGTGCTTAGTCGGTGGCAGTTCCAGCCTTGCTGGAAAAACTGCAGGTGCTTCTGTATGTGGGGCACAAAGCACCAGTGCAGAGCATAGAGATGCACTTCACAGTCAGGATTGAGAAGGCCTTCTCTCTCTAGGTTGAAAAACATTGTGTAGAAGAGATCCAGCACTCCTACATAAACGTCTCTCCAGAGCCTTTCTATCCTTTTGAGGAAAAAGGAAGGAAAATATTTAGTCTGCTCAGTGAACAAAAAAAAAAAACTTACAAATATCACCTTTCACCTACCATAAATGGTAAGTAAATTTAGAATTGAATTACATTAATTAGAAGCTAAGTATTAACATTTTTGCCGATTTCAATAGGAAAATGTTCCTGATTAAGTGGCAAGTGCACAATAATGCCTCTGGAAAAAAAGCTGGAAATTGGATTTAGCAAAAATCATTTTGCTTGAGCAAAGTTCATCAAACTTGGGTGAGGTTTTTATACTGTAAGCTTTGTTGAAACTGGATCAGGAAATATATCAGCTGAACATACTATGGATGTATAAAAAAAGACGGACTAATGCCATATTTATGCCACATTAACTGTTGTTGTTCAATATTAATGTAAGGTTCTCTTGACTGGAAAATACATTCAAAATCCAAGTTCCAACAGTAATTTGCCCGGTCATGCAACGTGCTGGGACTTCCACTAAATAGATGTTTGAAAAATATTGTTATCCTTCTTGTCAAATTATACAGTTGGTGTCATAATTATAGTGTTTGTATTATAGAAATATAACTTTTTTAGTTCTATGGTTTTATCTCACAGAGGAAGACGAACAAAAATACAATTAATAATAGCTAAAGACATATAGTTGACATTGCAATCTTTACCAAGGACTTAATTTGATAAAAGTTTGACTTGAAGTTTAAGGTACCTTTGATTATGGACACTCCTGCCAGCAATGTGTGAATTCCTGTTCTCTCCTCGGTTTGCCACCATGTAGCGTGCAACGTCAACATTTTCTCCACCTTTATCTGACCTCACACGTGATGGCACACCGTAGACATTGGCGGCTTCCAAAAAGCTTCTTAAAACTGTTGCTGCCCGATTGTTGGTGGCAGCACTCAAGTACACGATGAGACGACTAAAGCCGTCAATACCACCATGCACAACAAAACGCCACCTAAAGGGATATGTATAGGCACACATTAAGGTCAATCCACTAATGTATGTACAGACATTTACACATTTTAAAAGGTGCCTTATCCTACTAAAAGTTATAATTACAAAACATAAATCATCTTAATTTTGATAGTAAAAGTAATTTGCATGCAGAGGAATTTGGTGCAATTAATCATTTGATACATTTCATTTATATTTCTTCTTGCAGTGTTTTAACTTGTTTTTATGTCTACAGAATATTGTATGTTGCATTGTTAGAGGAGACTGAGACTTCAGATTTTCATAACCAACCAATAAAAAAAGCTATCATGCATATGACAATATAGCCTTTGAATCTTGAAGTCTGGTTTGCATTGAAGCTGATTGATTATAAGAACACTTTAGATGGTCCCATCTTTTGTAACTGTAGTGAAGTGGATGTTTGAGCAATGCTTGAGTGTTAATGATTATACTATACCTAATCAGTTTGTGATTTCCGTCGATGTGCCATAAACTGTTCGGTGCTGGTACAAAGTACTTCCTACGCCTTCTTGGGTTCAGCTGCAGAGTGCGAATCAAGACTCCACCTGGATCAACACGCCGCATGGATTCCTGGACACGCTGTCCTGTTATATTCGGGGAAATGCAGAGATATGGTGTACTGCAAGTAACATAATGAAAAGTAAAGCATTCCTAAATATGCCAGAATAATGTGATTCATTATCAAGTAGTAAAAAAAAAACACTGCATGGAGGATTATTATAATAATAACAATCCCTTACTTTGTATGCGTATCCCTCGTGCATTCAGGTACCCCACCATCATTTTGTATCCAGAGTTGGGATGATGCTGTAGAATTTGGGTAACAGTTTCATCCAAACTGTTGTCATCTAACAGAGTTAATAGATCTTGGACCCTGATCATCAAAAATAACGAAACAATAGTAAGTCACAATAAACAATAGTCACCTTTTGCACTGTACAATCAAAACACATCAGAATGAGTGTGTTGCTCTGTACTAACCTGCATTGAAAGATGTAGGTGTCATCTGAAACAAATGAGCTGGTCTCTTAAACCTCATTACTATTATTAGGCCTACATCATGTCTGAGGTAATGGTACCTTTGCTTTGTGTACAAAGCATGTTTGTATCTTTGCCCCGACACATGTCTATCTGATGTATTGGTTTCAACATATAAATGGCCTATTACCATTTTAATAAATATGTAAACAAGTAGGCTAATTTGGATGGAGAAAATGTAGGCTAATGAAACGTTATCATTACTAAACACAAGTTAATGCGTCTAACAAATGTGTACACTGATATAGCCTACACCAAAACAATAAAAGTAAGGAAATCCAGACAAAAAACGTGAAAGAATGCGGATTAAACCTACCGTATCCCGTTCTGTGTCATCCTCCGACGAATTGTTCTTTCGCACACCCCGAACACCTGCGCGATGTCCCCAGCGGTGTGGCCCCAACGAAGATGTGCTTCAATAACGTTTAGGGGCAACATGTAAGATGGACGCCCAACTGTCGCCTCCTCTGTTTCCGAGAGGATTTCAAGTTGGCGGGCAACCTCTTGAAGACTCTCAAACACAGCTGGGTTAACATCCACATCCATGTCGAGCTGAGCCAAGTCCTCTATACATCGTTCCACACGAAACTGGACATAGTCTTTTGGTTCTCCATTCTCTAAATGGTCCGCTAATGATCGTAAATGATCTCCAATGGCTCTTAAATCAATATCCATAAATAAACCTTACAACTGTGGATAAACCATGGATGTATAAAGATAAGGGCTAAACAGTAAAGCTCCTGCATTCGAATCAGCGCGGTTATCCAGGCGTTAGTAGTAGAGCCCTCTGCCAGAAATGATCACACACTCCTGTAACCAATCCTGCTTCAGACTGAGGTTAGGACCGCCCACCTCATTAGCATACGGACACATAAATACATAAATAAATAAATGTATGTCGCGTAAATGTAGAAATAAATGAAAGATATATAATAACGTGTGTTCTGTTTTATTTTCGACTTTTATTTATTTATTTATACATTGATGTATTTATTTCCATATTTATTTATGCATTTATTTATGCATTTATTCTTTTATTTATTTATTTGTGTATTCATTTCAACATTTATTTATTTCTGTATTTATTTCGTCAATTATTTATTCCTGTATTTATTTATTCCTGTATTTATTTATTTATTTACGTATTTATTTATTTATTCCTGTATTTCTTCATACATTTATTTATTTATACTTAAGTCATGTTCCGTCCTCCATAGCCTGCAGCCCGCTGTAGTATTAGCTAAATAAATGATGTTGAGCAAGGCTTATTGAGCTGAACACCGCCACAATTATTCTGCTATGTATCGGTACTTATTTTATTTTATTAACGTGTGAATGACAAGCATTAAGAATAATACCAAATAGCTAATTATCTTGCAGATTGTCTCGTTTGATTATGAATGTAACGTTTATATAGTGGAACTACACTGTTTTATCAAAACCAAAGTGCCAAGCAGTGACTTGGTATGCATGTATTTCAGCAGGAAATGTGCAACCTCTATGACATTTACCAACACAGACTATATAGAAATATTTGTAAAAGTTGTTCATGCGTTACTAAGTGAATATGGCATTAACCCTCCTGTTGTCTTCGGGTCAAATCTGACCGATTTACTACTTTCATCAATCATGTTTTACATTTGATTGATACTGAGAGCATGTTAGCTTAGCTTCTTAGCCTGAGCTAGGACTCGAACGTCACGCTCGTTGGCAGCAGGTCCCGCCTCCGCTCCGCCTCTTTGCCCTTATTTGGAGAAGGCGGGAGTTAGACTCTGACGACACCGTCGAGCCGTTAGTGGCCGACTCCGCCTACTAAGGGCTTCACGGCAACTCTGCAGAATTCTATGGGTGACGTCACGGACCCTACGTCCATTTATATATACAGTCTATGGTATATACACAAGTCAGTGCCATGTTTAGCCTTAAAGCCAAACTGGTTATCTGTTGAGTTAATAAAGTCATCTAATCTGTCCAGCAGAATTATTTCTAGGACTTTTGACAGTGTGCTGGCTAGTGCTATGGGCCTATAGTTATCTAGGCTTCCCACTTTACCGGCTTTGTCCTTAATAACTGGCTCCAACAGAACAGACAACATTGAGTCTGGTAACAAGCCATGACTCATAAAGGCAGTAAAGCAGATAGAAAGAAGAGGAGCTATCTTCACACTGGCATATTTAAGATGTTCAGCAGAAATATGATCTACACCACTTGCTTTGTTGTCAGACAGCTTGTTTATAGCTTGGCACACTTCATGTGGCATTATCACCATTGACTCATTGCTATCATCTACCCTATACAGTTCACTTTGGACACAGTTGAATAAGGTACTATAATGCTGTCGCCATAACTCCACAATGTTGTCTGTTCCGGATGTTCCGTCAACAGTGCATGGTAGAGATATTTTGCATGTATTAATAGCCCTCACTTATTTCCAAACATCCATAACATTGTTACTTAGCAGCTTCTTAGCCATGGAATCGGCCCTCATGGCTTGCTCATCTTTACAGATGAAGCGAATAGCATACTTGTATCTTGCATTAGTAAGCTTCTTGTACTCAAATACAGACCCTTGTCTGGGTATGCCTGCCATTGCCCATGATTTGGTGGCTTCACAGGCTTCAACATGATACTTAGCTACATACCTATTCCAGCCAGGCCTGATGTTATGTGTCTTATTGTTACTTTTGTAGTAAGGCTTTCTGCCTTCATACAGAGCACTTACTATATCATTGTACATGGAGCAGATATCACTCCTATGCTTTACATCCTTACAATTAACATCACTACACATAATTGCATCTCTAGGTAGATGAATATTAGTTAAGGCCCTGTCACACTGTCCCGAAATTGACACCCGATGGACACACGATAAAGGAAATGTTCAAATTCGGCTGTGATCGTAGCAACATCGGGCCATTCGTCAGGGCATCTTAAGCCATCGTATGACCGCCGGTGGAGTTTCTCAGGCTCCGGCAGCAACTTAGTGAGCGGCAACTTCGTATGGCACTCGTGAGGACATCTTGTCAAATCGTATCATCTTCGTGTTATCATCGGTGCCATCGGGCATTTGTCCTCACTCGATGGCACCGATGATAACACGATGCCCTCACGATGGCCTTACGAAGGGCACAATTGACACACAAATTCAACACGAAAATGAACCTTCGCAAGGTCCTTCGGCAATTTTTTGGTATGCCAAAGATTTTGCCACCGCTCACGAAGTTGCTGCCGGAGCCTGAGAAACTCCACCGGCGGTCATACGATGGCTTAAGATGCCCTCACGAATGGCCCGATGTTGCTACGATCACAGCCGAATTTGAACATTTCCTTTATCATGTGTCCATCGGGTTGTTTTATTGCACAACAAAATCATGTAAATATATTATGTAAATAACCCAATTTGTGTTCTGTGAAACTAAAAAGGATATAATATATTATTTTGAAGGACAGTTGACAGGAAGTTGTTGTTGTTATGGAAACAACATTACGGAGAAAACGTAATATTTTCTACATATAAAGACGGATAAAGTAAAGAACAAAGTCTGAAGATATCAGTACAGTATCACAGTACTGTAACATAATTGTTTTTGGTACTTTCATTGCAGTTGTATGTCTTAAATGTAATGTAAATGTTGCCTTCGTGTGTGGTTCGGGGCCATCTTCGTGCGAAATTCACAATTCCATATTCGTGTGTCCATCGGGTGTCAATTTCGGGACAGTGTGACAGGGCCTTTAAGGATGTATCCGTCTGAGCATAATAGGATGTAATGTCTTCCTTTGTGAGGGTTGACCAGTCTAGTTTTTCTGTTTGAGCACTATTTACACTTCTGGTTAGCCCAGGTAGATGTTCGACATTTATTGACATAGCAACAGGTATATATATATATATATATATATATATATATATGATCAGTCGTTGCTGTCGCATACATAATGCTCATACACTATAGTACTGCATTAATATCTTATTTAAGTAAAAGTATGTAAGTATTATTAGACACATGTACTTTATTATAATAATTAAAATGTATTACGAAAGAGCAAACCTACCAAAATAAATATATTTATAAAAATACATACATTGAATAATATGCCATTTAATGTACTGATTTAAATATGACCCATGCATGTGGGCACTAGTTGGTTACATATGACATACATTGATACTTTAGTTTTTAATGTGCTTCTTTATTCAACTTTTCTTTTTAAATGTGTAAAAGCAAATACAAACAAATACTTTGAATTCATTCAAATTGCGGGAGAATAATTCATAAAGAAATTAATGAATAAATATTAGGGACGCTCCGATCGATCGGCCACCGATCGATATTGGCCGATACTCACTCTCTACCGATCGATCAGGCTCTCTAAAAATGCAGATCGCGAGAGCCGATCGCATGACGTAAATTGATGACGTAAAATACATGACACTTCTCTCTGTGCGCGGCAAAACAAGCTCGCCAAAATGGCTTCACCAGTCCGGCAGTATTTTAGGCCCTGACACACCAGGCCGAAATTGGCCGTTTTCGTTAGTCGGACGACGAAGCGTGCCCTGTCGCCCAAACTCAATTTGGTGTGTCCCGCGGTTACTTGAGAATGTCTTCCACAAGCAACACTCCAATGGCTGATAGCTCCAGTACCGCACGAAACATGTTTTCGATTGGACGAGAGTGAAAATGGAACGCACATGCTATTTGTTGTTTATTTATATCACGTAGTCTGTTCTTCTTCTCTGTCTTCCGGTTGTTGCCTCTTTTGAATGACGAATACACACTACCACCGCCTGCTGGCAAGGAGAGTTATTGCCACTCACGCATGCGCAGTTCGTAAGTGCTCGGCTGAAGTCTTTGCGGTGTATTCCAGTGCGACACATGGCCAAGACGCAGGAGAACACGGCGACGCAACAGTCGGCGTCAGCGAGTTCTCTGGTGGCTGCTTGGTGTGTCAGGGCATTAAGGTGTCCGAAAAAGACAATAAAAGAGTGGTATGCAATGTGTGTGAAGCAGAAATCCTGCAGCTCCACCCGCTGTGACGGACCGGTGAGCGGAGCGAAACACTCACTAAGAGTTAGACCTAACACACTTAGCTATTTGATCTACCTCTGGAACAAGCTAAACTAGTTATACATATGTTTATTCTTCACTGTCGGGTCACTCATTACTGGATCAGTGAGCTGCATGAGATACTGACAGGCTGTCAGGAGAGGGAGAGAGAGGGAGAGAGCGCTTCCGCTCATTTCTCCCGTGTTATTATCCACAGTTAATGTAAACTTGAATAATGTACTTAATTTGAATGTAATAATTATTAGCTCAATATCACAAATGTTACATTTGTCTCTATACACAGTTTGAATAGAATATCAGTATGACAATACGACACCCTCTGTCCTTAGACCCTCACATCGTACAAGGAACACTTCCAGAGAAAACCCACAGTTTAAAGGGGACAATGGGAGAAACCTCAGGGAGAGCAACAGAGGAGGGATCCCTCTCCCAGGACGGACAGACGTGCAATAGATGCCGTGTGTAAATTGAAAAGATAATACATTTGCAACATAGGTAGTCCAAATGTTTGGAAATGCATGTGTATATAATAGGAAGATGAATCCACGAGGATATCCATCCAGGACTTATGATCCAGAACCATAGCAATAGGCACAGCCACGACTCAAGATCCAGGGCTCACGATCCAGGACACAGGACAGCAGTAACAGGATCATCCATGTCGCCGGATCCCGGCGTATATAGACACCAAAAAGAAAGACATTTGGGGAAGCTGGGTTAATCGGAACATGAGAGTACACAGGTATAGACAGAGAGAAGGAAGAAGTAAGATGTCCCCCGACAAACTAAGCCTATATCAGCAAAACTAGGGGCTGAATCTAATCAGCCCTAACTATAAGCTTTATCAAGAAGGAAGGTCTTAAGCACACTCTTAAAAACGGATAAGGTGTCTGCCGCCCGAACACAAACTGGAAGCTGATTCCCCAAATGTGGAGCTTGATAAGAAAAGGCTCTGGCTCCCATTGTACTTTTAGAGACTCTAGGAACAACCAACAACCCTGCATTCTTGAAACGCAATGCCCTAATAGGACAGTAGGGTATAATGAGTTCTTTAAGGTAAGATGGCGCCTGCCCATTAAGGGCTTTGTAGGCGAGAAGAAGAATTTTAAATGATATCCTGTGTTCTATAGGGAGCCAGTGTAAGGCAGCCAGAACAGGAGTAATGTGGTCCCTTTTCCTAATTCTGGTTAGTACACAAGCTACAGCATTTTGAATCAGCTGAAGCGACTTGACTGACTTCTTGGTACACCCTGATAATAAGGAGTTACAATAATCCAGCCTTGAAGTAACAAATGCATGGACTAGTTTCTCTGCATCGTTTTGAGGCAAGATATGCCTGATTTTTGCAATGTTACGTAGATGGAAGTAGGCGGTCCTTGAAATTGATTTTATGTGGGCGTTAAAGGATAAATCCTGATCAAATATTACACCAAGATTCCTTACAGTCTCACTGGAGGCCAAATTAATGCCATCCATAGTTAGTATATCTTTATATAATTTGTTTCGTAGATTCTTTGGGCCAAGTACAATAACTTCAGTTTTGGTCGTGTTTAACATCAAAACATGTAAGGTCATCCACGTTTTTAAGTCCTTAAGGCAGTCTTGAATTTTATTTAGATGATTAATTTCATCAGGCTTGATTGATAAATATAGTTGAGTATCATCCGCATAACAATGAAAATGTACAGAATGATTCCTTATAATATTGCCTAACGGAAGCATATATAATGTGAACAAAATAGGTCCGAGCACTGAGCCCTGTGGCACACCATGGCTAACTTTGGTTTGCGTGGAAGATTCATCGTTAACACGTACAAACTGAGAGCGTTCAGATAGATAGGACCTAAACCAGTCTAAAGCAGTTCCCTGTATGCCAACTAAGTGCTCTAGTCTTTGCAATAAGATATCATGGTCGATAGTATCAAATGCAGCACTGAGATCGAGCAAAACAAGAATAGAGACAAGTCCCTTGTCTGAGGCTATTAGAATGTCATTTGTAACTTTAACCAGAGCTGTCTCTGTGCTATGATGTGTTCTAAAGCCAGACTGAAAAGCTTCAAATAAATCATTGTTTTTTAAGTAATCACACAGCTGTTTTGCGACCGCTTTCTCAAGAATTTTTGAGAGGAACGGAAGATTGGAAATAGGTCTATAATTGGCTAAAACCTCTGGATCGAGGTTGTGCTTTTTAAGAAGCGGTTTTATCACTGCTACTTTGAATGATTGTGGAACATAACCTGATAATAAAGACATTCATAATATTTAATAAAGAAGTGCTAATTAATGGAAAAACTTCCTTCAACAGCTTAGTTGGAATTGGGTCTAACATACACGTTGATGGTTTAGAAGAGAGAATCATTGAATTTAATTGTTCAAGGTTAATGGCTGAAAAGCATTCTAGTTTACTATCTAGTGTAATATTAGAACTTATTACATGGCTTAGTTGAATACTCGATTCTGATTGGTCAATTCAGAACACGTGACACGTTGTTAATACCGAACAGACAGACCGCTGTCAAGGACTTATTGACCGTTGTTAAGGACGCTCACATCTTCAGAAAGAAGTCCGGTCGATTTAACTGTATACCGTTGGGCCGAAAAGCAAACTGCATGCAGTTTGCTTTTCGAACTGGGACATGAAAAACAGCGCAGAAGTAACGGGGCAGAAACCCTCCTTTTTACGCAGCGGTCCAGACATAGACATCAAACGGCAACACTAATGCCAAAGTGTGCAGTTACTTTGGCATTAGGGCAGGGATATCTAGATACTTTCCAAGGCTTGACATCATGAAGTGTGCTACTTTTAAAGCAAGGAGTGATGTTTTCAAATCTGTAATCAAAAAGCTCCTCAAAAACGCAAGCAGTTCCTACCGTTGGCTTTTCAAACTGACAAGAGACGCTCTGACTGTTTTTCAAATGTAACAGTTTGAAAAGCAAACTGTCTGATTGTCTTTAGTTTTCCGCTGTCGTGTGATAGCAACATGGAGGATTTTAACATTAATTTGAATATATTTGGAGAGCACAGTAATTTGGAGTAATGGTTAGTGGCTGATGAGTCCCCAGTGAAGAAAAGAAAAAGACAAGAGGGACAAGAAAACAGCGGAGAAGTAACGGGCAGAAACCCTCCTTTTTACGCAGCGGTCCAGACACAGACATCAAACGGCGACACATATTCAGTGTGCAGTTCCTTTGGCATTAGGGCAGGGATATCTAGATACTTCCCAAGGTTTGACATCATGAATTGTGCTACTTTTAAAGCAAATAGCGATGTTTTCAAATCTGTAATCAAAAAGCTCCTCAAAAACGCTATCGAAGCACTTCCTGCCGTTGCTACGTTAGTTCAAATCAGTAACAACGGACTATTTTTCTTAGCGGATGCATGTCAATTTAAATCAATACAACTATTTTTTAAATCAATAAAATAATTTTCTAAATCCATAAAAGCATTTCAATTAATATTGGGATTCATAATGTTACTTTGTTAAGAATGTGGCCATGTAATAAGCGGGATAATGTGCAGCGACTTGGTCATTATGGGGAAAAGAACACCTTCATTCCGATCTAGATCCCTCCGCTTCGCGTCGGGCTCCTGATCAGCCTGTCGGTGTTCTTTTCCCCATAATGACTGCGTCACTGCACATTATCCCTTACTTACGTTTCCGGGAGCTGTTGATAACACTATACTGGTCAAAGGCAAGAGGTAATTAATTTTGTTTCTAAGAGTAACAATTTTATCGTTAAAAAAGCACATAAAATCATTACTACTGAGTGCTATGGGAATAGAAGGCTCAATTGAGCTGTGGCTTTCTGTCAGCCTGGCTACAGTGCTGAAAAGAAATCTTGCATTATTCTTATTCTCATCTATTAATGAAGAGTAGTAGGCTGCTCTCGCTTTACGCAATGCTTTCTTATATTCATTGAGAGTAATATGCCAAATTAAACGAGATTCTTCAAGTTTAGTGGAACGCCATATCCTTTCAAGTTGTCTCGACTTTTGCTTTATTTTACGGGTTTCGGCATTATGCCATGGAGCTAATCTATGTTGTTTTATTTTCTTCTTTTTCAAAGGAGCAACAGAGTCTAATTTTATTCGCAGCGCATCTGTAGCACTATCAACAACATGATCAATTTGGGGTGGTGTACATTTTGTATAAGTTTCCTCCCTTACATGCAGACATGCTATCGAGTTAAGTATTGGTGGAATCTCTTCCTTAAATGTGGCTATAGCACTAACAGATAGGTTTCTGCTGCAGGAGCTTTTGACTAATGCTTTGTAGTCTAGTAACAGTACTTCAAAAGTTACTAAGAAATGGTCGGATAAAGCAGGATTATGCGGTTCAACTAATAGTTGCTCAATTTCAATAGCATAAGTCAGAACAAGGTCGAGAGTGTGATTATAGCAGTGGGTTGGTTTATTTACACTCTTGACAGAAACCAACAGAATCTAATATAGAGTTATTTGCAACAGTAAGGCTATTTTTATCATCGTCAACATGAATATTAAAGTCACCTACGATAATTACTTTATCTGTTTTAAGAACCAAAGTTGATAAAAACTCAGAATTCTGATAAGATGTTCTAATATCTTAAGAGAAGAGCTTGAATATTAAAAAATAAAAAATACAAACTATTTTGGCTCCTTCCTGTCTGGGTCTTTCTTGGCTTTGCTATCTTCTAGCTCTATTCAGGTTTTTTTCTAGCTCTATCCCAGATCATTTTCAGAGCCTGAAGGCTCTATGCGGACTATCTTCTGGTTCTCCTCTGGATCCATCCACTATCTCTTGTCTCTGTCCAGTCAATTACACTTGTGTTACTGGAGCAGGTAAAGCATACAACAGATACTTTCAGCATTATCGGAGCACGCAGTGGAAGCTTGGATGAAACACAGCGGACTTCTAAACCATGAACACCCGCAACTTGGAAGAAATAAAGTTGGGTTTTATAAGTTCTAATATTGCAATGCAAACCCATGATGTAATGACAGTAATTCAGAATAATTGAGTCATTGAATGCTCATTTCAGTCGATTTAATCAAACAAAACACAAACATATTGGACATGGCCTCAAGACTGTAACCTCTTCACATTCTGTTGAAATAGTCAATTACTAGCCTTATCTCACACATTGCTGTTTTGAATCTCTAATATGTGGATGACAGTTGAACTGCATGATGTAACATGTATGCCATCTGCTGGAAAGAAGACGTATCGCTCTGTTGGCGTTGTTTAGACAACAAAAACAGAGCGAAGCTCTCATTTCATCAACAATATTTGAGTACAGACACCGTCCTGCAGAGAGCACACAGCCCAACAGCACGTTGTTGGTCTAGCATCACTTTACAAAACGTTTGCATTAAGACACTAAGACTAGCTGGTCCCTTGTAAAGGTGAGTCCACCTTAAATGAGCAGTGGGTGATCAGCAGGTGAAAGGCAGGACACGGGAACTTGGTCCTGAGGAGATGTAACGATTATTAAACAAGAAATAGTCTCAAGGGGTCGAAGAAATGAACATTTATGATTATTAGTGAATCGGTTGCAGGTGGGTGAAAACAGGCTTAGGGAGTAACGTATTACATGTAACGGCATTAGGATACAAAATAGACAAATGTATTCCCTTACCAACACACTTGGTCTTTTTAAAACGATTACGCCATTTACATATTTTGTCACTAACTTTGCAGATCTATTTTTCCTCTCCTGTGTGGATTCTCATGTGTCTCTTTAAATGTCCACTCTGTGGAAAAGCTTTCTTACAGACTGAGCAGGTGAATGGTTTCTCTCCTGTGTGGATTCTCATGTGTGACTTTAAATATCCACTCCGTGAAAAAGCTTTCTTACAGACTGAGCAGGTGAATGGTTTCTCTCCTGTGTGGATTCTCATGTGTGCCTTTAAATCTCCACTCTGTGAAAAAGCTTTCTTACAGACTGAGCAGCTGTGTAGCATCTCTCCTGTGTGGATTCTCATGTGTAACTTTAAATGTCCAATATGTGGAAAAGCTTTCTTACAGACTGAGCAGGTGAATGGTTTCTCTCCTGTGTGGATTCTCATGTGTCTCTTTAAATGTCCACTATGTGAAAAAGCTTTCTTACAGACTGAGCAGGTGAATGGTTTCTCTCCTGTGTGGATTAGCATGTGTCTCTTTAAATCTCCACTCTGTGAAAAAGCTTTCTTACAGACTGAGCAGCTGTGTAGCATCTCTCCTGTGTGGATTCTCATGTGTCTCTTTAAATGTCCAATATGTGAAAAAGCTTTCTTACAGACTGAGCAGGTGAATGGTTTCTCTCCTGTGTGGATTCTCATGTGTATTTTTAAATCTCCACTCTGTGGAAAAGCTTTCTTACAGACCGAGCAGGTGAATGGTTTCTCTCCTGTGTGGATTAGCATGTGTCTCTTTAAATGTCCACTCCGTGAAAAAGTTTTCTTACAGACCGAGCAGGTGAATGGTTTCTCTCCTGTGTGGATTAGCATGTGTCTCTTTAAACTTCCACTCAGTGAAAAAGATTTCTTACAGACTGAGCAGCTGAATTGTTTCTTTTCAGCACTACGTTGTGGATCACTGACAGATTCATGTCTATTTTTCAGTGAGTTTGAGCCTGAGGCAGGTTCTCTGGTCTCTTTCCAATCAGCACTGTCTTCAGTGTCAGGTTCAGAAGAGTCTTCAGTGTCAGGTTCAAAAGAGTCTTCAGAGTCAGGTTCAGAAGAGTCTTCAGTGTCAGGTTCAGAAGAGTCTCCAGTGTGGTCCTCAGTCTTTGGTTGCAAACTGCTCTCTGGATCTGAGTTCCTGGCTGGTTCTGGTCCTCGACAGTCATCTCCATCAGCTTCTGTTTCCATGTGTTCAGTTTGTCTTTGATGAGGCTGAGAGGACTGAGGTTTCTCTTCATCATCTTCACTCTTCACAGGGTCAGGAGTGAAAGTGGACTTGGTGATATCAGCCTCCTCCAGCTCCTGAAGCTGCTCTCCCTCCTGTTCCTGCTTAATGTGTGGGAGGGGCTCTGGGTCCTCCTGGTCCAGACTGGTGCTCCACTCCTGCTGGTCAGGGAGAAGCTCTTCTTTAACCACCACCAGCTGCTGGACGTCTGCAGGAAACAGGAAACACAGTCAGAACAAACTGTTAAGTGTTAGCATTTAAAAATCTCATCACCATTACAATGGGAGACATTCTGCAGCCCTAATGAATGCCTTTGTTTTTATATTTTCACATTATCTTTCTTAGTCCCACCTATTGTGTATTTCTGTTGGCTCAAGTCACCTCATGTAGCCCAGCCCCTTTCCACTTCCAGTTCAAAATGTAAAGGGTTTTTTCTTCTGGCGTAGCACTAGCCGCAATGTAAACAAGGAATTGTATTTGGGATCGTTCACAGATACACTACGCCTACAGTATAGAATGAAAATACTGTTACAAATAAAAATCCTGCATTCAAACCTTATTTAAGTAAAAGTATGCAAGTATTAGCAGAACATTTGACGGCACCTTCTTATGTAACAGTAATGATGGTGCAGTAAAAATGTTCCCTGTCAAGTGTTTAATTGATGTTGTTTCTTGATTACTTTGTATGTTGCATTTTACTGCTGGACATGTTCAAAGTTGCTCTTGTATAAATGATTGTAGATGAGGGAACCTGCTAAATGTTCAAATATGTGTGTTTTTTATATACAGTACCAGTCAAAAGTTTGGACACCTTCTCATTCAATGTTTTTTGTTTATTTTAATTTGTTTCTACTTTGCAGATTAACACTGAAGACATCAAAACTATGAAAGAACACATATGGAATTATCTAGTTAACAAAAAAGTGTTAAAAAAATCTGTACTTTGGTCTGATGGGTCCAAATGAGAGATTTTTGGTTTTGGTTCCAACCTCCGTGTCTGTGACGCAGAGAAGGTGAGCGGATGGTTTCTGCATGAGTGGTTCCCACCGTGAAGCATGGAGGAGGGGGTGAGATGGTGTGTGGGGGGGGGGG
>NW_022992002.1:194149-286649 GCF_902827175.1 Gymnodraco acuticeps | reverse complement strand
ACGGTCTGTTTAAAATGAATCGAAGCATCAGACTAAAAAAGCTTTTGAAAATAACAGAATATTTCGATTAAGGTCAGAATATAATATTTGTAAATCTGACTCTGAAAGGTCAGTGCCTCACCAGCCATGAACCTCACGTCACATATATATATATATATATATATATATATATATATATATATATATATATATCTATATATATATATATATATTATATATATATATATATATATATATATATATATATATATACATACATATATTCATGTTTGCTCTGTTGGAGGAGCATGTGACTTCAGTTTTTCATTGACATATCTTCACTGGAGCTAATGTGAAAATGATGATAAAGCCTTGAATTGAAACTAACAAACGTCAACACCTCCGAGACCACTTCACTCAGTTTTAAATAAATATCACTCTTCAAAGTCTTCAACAACCTGGACCCTCCCTCCCTCTCTGACCTCGTCCACCGTCACATAAATATACATTTCATTTATATAGCACACTTCAACGTCATCTCAAGGTGCTTCACAATTATTGAAGAGGAGAAAATACAATCACATAAAAAGTTATCCAAGGAGCATATTGAATAAAACGGGTAATATAAAAAAGGTTAAGAGCGTAAAGGTTAGAATAAAGGACAGTCAGTGAAATGCGGTGCGGGACATTTCTTCTTATCTTACGCTGAGAGACAGAGCCTGTATTCTTCTTAGCATTCCCCCTCATCACTCCTCTGAAGCACGCACTTTAAATGTCTTTATATCTGCGTATAAATAAAGTGTTTTATCACTCGTTTGCTTTTTATGAACTCTATATTGGTGTTAAGCATTAACAGGAATAGATTAGTACTATCTTTCCACACTGAGCCTCTTGGCGTTAAATCTGGTCTCTGTTCGCTAAAACAGAATCAGATTAATATTTCACAGAACATATTAAAAAGTGACCAGGAAAACTGAACGGGTCATTTGGGGACAAAAAGTGGCTGCTACCCAATCCACAAAAAGAAAAGAAGATGTATCTACTTTAAAGAGTCCTCTCCTGCTGATGTTCAGGTGTATATCAGTATGTAGTGTCTCTACTTTAAAGAGTCCTCTCCTGCTGATGTTCAGGTGTATATCAGTATGTAGTGACTCTACTTTAAGAGTCCTCTCCTGCTGATGTTCAGGTGTATATCAGTATGCAGTGTCTCTACTTTAAAGAGTCCTCTCCTGCTGATGTTCAGGTGTATATCAGTATGTAGTGTCTCTACTTTAAAGAGTCCTCTCCTGCTGATGTTCAGGTGTATATCAGTATGTAGTGTCTCTACTTTAAAGAGTCCTCTCCTGCTGATGTTCAGGTGTATATCAGTATGTAGTGTCTCTACTTTAAAGAGTCCTCTCCTGCTGATGTTCAGGTGTATAATCAGTATGTAGTGTCTCTACTTTAAAGAGTTCTCTCCTGCTGATGTTCAGGTGTATATCAGTATGTAGTGTCTCTACTTTAAAGAGTCCTCTCCTGCTGATGTTCAGGTGTATATCAGTATGTAGTGTCTCTACTTTAAAGAGTTCTCTCCTGCTGATGTTCAGGTGTATATCAGTATGTAGTGTCTCTACTTTAAAGAGTCCTCTCCTGCTGATGTTCAGGTGTATATCAGTATGTAGTGTCTCTACTTTAAAGAGTCCTCTCCTGCTGATGTTCAGGTGTATATCAGTATGTAGTGTCTCTACTTTAAAGAGTCCTCTCCTGCTGATGTTCAGGTGTATATCAGTATGTAGTGTCTCTACTTTAAAGAGTCCTCTCCTGCTGATGTTCAGGTGTATATCAGTATGTAGTGTCTCTACTTTAAAGAGTCCTCTCCTGCTGATGTTCAGGTGTATATCAGTGTGTAGTGTCTCTACTTTAAAGAGTCCTCTCCTGCTGATGTTCAGGTGTATATCAGTATGTAGTGTCTCTACTTTAAAGAGTCCTCTCCTGCTGATGTTCAGGTGTATATCAGTATGTAGTGTCTCTACTTTAAAGAGTCCTCTCCTGCTGATGTTCAGGTGTATATCAGTATGTAGTGTCTCTACTTTAAAGAGTCCTCTCCTGCTGATGTTCAGGTGTACATCAGTACTTAGAAATACATATCGGGTCTAAATACTAAGAAAGGACTGATATGTTAGGATATGCATGTGTTCTTTTGGAAATCAAGCGACATTTTATTTTTAAATGTGTCATTTCTGTGCCGTACCTTGGCGCTGCGGAGCTTCCAGGAGTGAAAGGCTCTGTAGGCAGCGTCCACAGCCTGCTTGGCCTCGGCCGGGCCGCAGTCCGACACCCGGGCGATCTCCTCCCCGGTGGCCGGGTCCAGCACCGGGAACACCGAGGCTGCGGAGACCCAGCGGCCGTCGATGTAGCCCTGCGTCCGGAGCAGAGGAGCCGAGACATCCAGGCTGAAGCGCCTCTGCATGGCGGCGGGCAGGCGGGTCCGCAGCACGCAGAGAGAGGACATAACCGGGGAGAGAGTGTGTGTGCAGGAGTGTGTGTGCAGAAGTGTGCGGGCTGCTGGTTGCTCTTCTACCCACAAGTCGGTGCAGGAACTCCGGCCGCTTTCCGTCGGTTTTAACCGGTCCCCGTTAATCACGTGACCACACACACGCACACATACAGAGCGGGAGATCAGAGGCAAGGCTTAAGGGAAACTCAACTGCGCATGCTCTATGGGCCCACGTCCGGGTACTTTCAGAGTCTATACTCGCTCCACTTTGGGCTTCAAGCGCCACTGAATAACTGACAGGAATGAAGGGAGTGTCCAGTTCTCTTATTCATCCTTTATATATCCACGAGCGTGTTGGATAGCTGGCTAGCTTGTTAAATTAATAGCTAATGTTCACTAGCTAATTTAAGGTAGATTTATTTCGGTCTCTAGGTTAACTTGTTTGTTTGTATCTAACTCTCTGTGGACATTTCTGTGGCTTTCTGGCAGTGAGAGTTACTGTAACATTTTGGCATGTGCTTTAGTATGGAGTTACATTTCATGTGCTTGATATGCCAAATGTTTAAGATGAACTAGGATCAAGTATTTATTATGTTTAGTATGTGTTAAGGCAGTTTCCTCCTTGAGCCTCTTGGATCAGCTAGAAAATGCACCGTCACAAAGCTGAAAACAGGTTGTTGATCTGAAAAACTCATGAAAAGTTGACTTTTTAGAGATACGTGGTTATCACAGGAAAATGCTCCACACATATATTGATCTCATAGAATCTGCATTGCTGCTGATAGGACAAACGAAGAGTATATAAAGGAGTTTAAATAATCTACAAAATGAAACTTGAGCATTCATGCAGCAGTAATACTATTCCACAAACAAATATATATAATATGGAACAATGCACTGCTCAGTTAACACTAGAGTACCCAAAACAACAACACGTAAGGTTTTGGATGCAGGATGTTTTTAGATTTATTTTTCACTCTGTGGTATTATTTATTTTCTTCAATAACTTCGTCTTGCTTGTTTTTAGCTTCATGTCTATTTCTATGGTTCTTATACGTGTTTTTGTAACCGTCTTACTGTGAGAGCAACTGAACATAGTCCGTTTGTCCATGTGATGAAGCTGGTTATGAAACAAAGGGAGGAGCTACAGACAGGGAAGGGTGTTAAAAGTGAAAGTAGGAAGTCAAACTGCCAGACTCCATTTTACACTTCGACAGAGGAGCAGGAGGAAAATAGAGTCTGTTTTTTAACACATTAATAATTTACTCAGTTGAACTGTATGTCCAAAAATAATCTGTAAATACAAATATATTTATTTCCTGGAGTTGAAAGTGACTTCTTCAAATGTTGTGAACTTTTTTATCCATTTCCTGGTTTCTGATTCCTCAGAGTTTCATAACATGTAACAGCCTGGCCAGCGCAGTCACAATGGAGAGCGGCCTGTCTGAAGTCCAGTGGCGGTTCTAGACCAATTTGACTGGGGGGGCCACTGGGGGGCCAGTTATTTTCTGAGGGGGGCACAATAAATATATAGAATAGTTATATAGTAAGGGCCCGTGTCTGAGCGCCGGTGAGTTAGCGCCGGTGAGTTAGTGACTTTTATCTCCGTACTTCCTCCTTGCTCTGCAGCTGTCAGACTGAGCGATTAAGCACTTTCATGCAGGGGCGTGCACAGACATTTGGAGGGGCTATTGCTCTAAACTGGAAAAAGGGCTTCCCCCCCCGAAAAAAAAACACAAGACCTTTTGAAAATTCTAACATAAACTCATAAAATAAAAACACAACACTGTCATAGCAAGTGACACTCAGTTGGCTTTTATGTCCAACTGCTAAATTCGTTATTCAGGCACATTTTTTGTTGCGGTCCATATCTCATTAAAATATCTAATGTTAGTAACTATTAAAGAAACAATGGGGACAATTCTGTTTTAATGTAGTTTTACCGTTGTTACTGCTGTGCAGACATAGGCTACTGATAACATTCTATAATTACCTTAAATAAACTCACTAATTAATTAAACCAGTTCAATACGCATTATTCTTATCATTCTTTATGAGCGTAGTAACGGTAAGGTATCTAATTACTTATTTATTTAGAATTCCATAACTTAATAACAGAGATGATCAAGCTAAAGTGGAGACATGGCAGAAATCTTACAATAAAGCGGGACAGTGAAGTGTTCTCCGTGAGAGGGCGATTAAGACAAGAGAGCGAGGGTGAGGGAGTTTACGGAGCAGAGTAAAAGACACAGAAAGACAGAAGCACAATAACAAGTATATTTAGGTGTTTTTTTTGTAAGTAACCGACAGTGTCAAGAGGAAGTAAAGTCCCCTGGTTTGTCCCCTATATTCTAACGGGCAGGAGCCAGGGCAGGCGTTTGGTGTGATCACCATAGCCATATGAGGTTGGAGGGCTGTCCTTTGCTTCCAGCTGTCAGATTGTAAACAAAGTCACGTGACTGGGGGCAGTTGACAGCGCGGACAAGGTGTGTTTCCCGCAGCGAGACGCTACAATACTAATTGTGGGCTTATCATGTTGATTTGGCCACAACAGAAAACAAAAATAACTCTTGCTCTCTCCAGAGGGGCAGGTCAGGCAAAAATGGCAAAAGGGCCGTTGCCCGGGCAACATTAGCCCGTACCTGTGCACGTCCCTGCTTTCATGCAAAGTGCAGCAAGATTATTCAGGTTGGTTGTAATGGTAAAAAAAACAATGTCAACAACAAATGTCTTACATTTGAATTTCCTTATAGGACAACTTGAGCTCAGAAGGTTCTGTTAACATACTTAGGAATTAAATCTGAAAGCTGTGGGGTCCCCTGTGGACCGGTCACTCCTCAGGGAAACACAGGATGGTTCCGGAGAATCTGCTCTTTCCTGCTCAGTCCTGAAAGAAATGGAGCATTGAGAGAGAGGTGGAAGAATATGAAGCTCAATGACTGAAAAAAGATCAGTTTCAAACACTTTCACATTCACAATGACCGGGTGGCAGTATACGCCGTGAAGTGGTTTGCAGCCTGCCAGTAAACCCAAAGCAGAAGAAGAAGAAGTGACGTCAGCGGCTCATTTGCCTAATCCTCCCTCAGGGACTTATTCCGGTGTGAACGCGATCTGTACTTAGTTCATGAGAACTAAAGAGTTCTCATGAACCTTTGTGGGAAAAGTACTGCGGTGTGAACGCGCCTATTGTAAGTTCAGCTGGACAGTTTTGAGATTTCTTCAAATGCCGTTGCCATGGCAACATAATGCTCGCCATGAAACACAGTTCTCTCATAACTTCAGTGAAAATGCTCCAAACGGCCCAAAACGTCACAGGTTTGGTAACGATGCAGCCATCAACACATCTAGGCATATTATGGGGTGTCATCAAATGCCGTTGCCATGGCGACAGACCACTCGCCATGAAGTTAGTTCAAATATTCTGCTGCTTTTCCAAGCCTTCTTACTTTCCTTTCTTCTCTCATCACACATTCAAGCCCCCAGTGTTCATGTATCATTTCAATCTAAATGATTCACTTTCTTCTTACACATTACATTTCAGCATAGCAGTTTAGCGTCAGCTTTTCAACATAAAGCATTCTCTAGTTAATAGACGATCTCATTAATACCTATTTTATATGTACTAAAAAATTAAAATAAAGTTTACTAAGCCACCTTTTTGTTTTAATTTATTAATTAGACAAAATGATTTGTGCTGAAAGTCATATACTGTTGTGTCTCAAACGGATAGACTAGGTTATTAATTTATTTGCTTAATAGTTGCTTAAAATGCTACAATAACATTTGCAATTTGTTTTTAATCTGCCATGTCTATCAATGTCTCTCAGCCACCGTAGCGTCGTGTACCGTCTTGCTGCAGCTGGGTGATATTGGCTGTTTTGGTTTTCTGATTCATAGTCAAACGATTTGCTTTGCGTCCGCTGTGAACGCAGCATTACAAACAAAAACCTGGAAAGAGAGATAGAGGTTGGATCATATTTTACTTCATATTGAGAAACACATCACAGTTTTGCACAAATAAAACAGGATTGAATGTTTTGGAAACCGAGTGAAAATATATTTTTATTTTCTAGTGTTCATGTTTTCAGGCCAAAACCTAAATAAATTAAACTTTCAACTGCTAGAACTACATTTCCCAGAAAGCACCATGTCCTATAAAGAAAAGACGACCCCCCGGTGAAGAAGAGAATACATCCACATTTAATACAAATTGTAAATAAACCTTTTTATTACTATTTTGAGGAGATTCTCTTGTGAAACCCTTTAAGTGCTGACACTGATTAAAGGGTTTTTATATTGGAGATATTTAAAATGACGTCTCTAAGGCACAGGATGAGAACAATGCATCTTTACTAGAAAGTGTGTGTACCCTGAACGCACCGCGTAGTGCGTTTCGAGGCCGGAATCCACATTTTAACATCAGGATTTTCAACAGGAACTTTATTTATTTATATTAAATATGACAAGAGAAAAGCATTTGTCATCAGCTGTACAAATACCATTTTAATTTAAATAAAAAGCAGTGTGCTCAGGAAGAAGCATAAAAAAAAACAAGCACAGATCACAGAAAGCAAGCCGTGAAGTGGAGGTGTAACGACACGTTCATTACTAATTCACTGGTTTTTGGTTCGGATGTTTTGGTCACTTTTGCAGCTGTACTTCCCCTCTGTTGGTCCGTACCCAAAGGAAATGAAAACATAGTAAATGTTCCTTTAAATCTCTTTGTCTGCAGAGTTCTGGAAACACTCTTTACTCAAAGAGGGACGACGAACCACTCGTGATGAATTAGAGCGGATCGGAAAATAGTGTAGTAACAATAACAATAATGTTTAAATCACGTAAAACATTTGAGGGACTTTCTCGTATTCTAATTATATTGGGGAATGATGATATTGTAAATTAAAAGTAAATAAAAATCTCACTTTTATCAAGACTTTTAGAAAAATGTGTAAAAACACGAATCTGTTTTTGTGAGCTGTGCACACACACCTCGTTTCCTTTCAATCATTCAGAACACGGGAATCTGTCAGCGCTTTCATTTTAGCAGCAGAATTGACTTTAACCTCAGAAGGAAGTGTTTCAGCTTGTTTGAGTGCCGTTACACCTCCACCCTTATACATGTGGATAAGTGGTCAACACCTTCTGAAGATTAAAAAAGAAGAACTGCACGTCTCCTCCGTCCTTCAGGGAGAAGAAACCGTCCTAAAGCACGATGGAGGGGGGGGGGGGGCATCCATCTTGCCCCCAGTTTAACACAAGTCCAGTCCAATAACCGTCTGCTAACCAGCTCATAGAGTCCTGCTGTGAACCTGGAAATGTTGATACCCCAAAGTGTGAGGATAGAAATGTAGAGTAGGGTCTCCAGCTCATAGAAACTGCCGGATGCTAACCTGCAGATGCTGGGACTTTTGTACAATTAGCATAAATTGGGTTAATTAGTGTTAATTAGCATATATAGGCAATAGCTTAAAAGGTGGCTTGGCCGATTTATAACATTTTGAGGTTTGTTGAGGGACGCTGAATCAATTTCTGACATCTTCAGGGTCAACAATAGCAGTTTCAACCAGAAAGAGGACATGTATCTATACTCTCTGTGGGCGGATTAGGATGCATTTTGGGTCGATTTTTAAGTTTTAGGGGCCTCAAAACGTTTTAGCTACCGTCTGCATATATGCTATCAAACACAACTTGTACTAATCGTGCAAATGTCCCAACATCTGCAGGTTAGCATCCGGCAGTTTCTATGTGCTGGAGACCCTACTCTACATTTCTAATATAGAACTTTGGGGTCCTCAACATCCGTTCACACTGCTGGCAGCTAGACTATAAACCCCCCGAGGCTGGGAGCTTCTTCCAGTCACAGACCAGAAATCTTCCTCCTCCTCACATCAGGAAACTTAACGAGTCAGTGCCATCGATTGTGAGGCTCCTTCCTCTTCCTCCTCCTCCTCGGTCAGCGGGGGGGGGGGGGGGAGGTCATACCTCGTGGAAGCAGTCGGAGGCGGGGGGGCTCCTCTGGGACCCCCTCCACCTCTCCAGCACCTTCACGGCCTCGGAGACGATGCACACGGAGGAAGTGAGGCTCACCAGGAACAGCAGGTCTGAACACACAGGGGAACAAACAGGGGAATTTAACAGGTTCAAAAAACAACTCCATATATTTACACTAAAACACCAACAGGGTTAAGGGTGAGGTGCTGGTCTAACTTGAAGTGCGTGGTTAGCTCCGCCTCCTGGGCAACAACGGGGGTTGCTAGGCAAAGTTTAGCGCAGTGTTATACATATGAGCCAGATTTGCTCTAGTTTGTGACTCTCACAGCCTCAGACCCAGAGCCTGGATACGGGTCCAGGTTCCTGCTGTGCGGACTGAGGCTGGGAAAAGGAGTCTTTTCTATTATGCTCCTTGGTCTCGGAATGACCTTCAATCACGCCTCAAACTGAGGGCACTTGTCTCTATAGCATGTTTTAAGTTGAAGTTGTCTGAGGTCCTTACCACCAGCTGCTCTTGCAGTAATAAGTAGTGCCTTTCTGACTGTCCTAATGTGCTCAATGTAGGGACTGCTTTTTCCTCTTTTGTTTTCTTAGTTGTGTTCTCTGTATGTTATATGTTTGTGTTTTGTGTTATGTGTAACGTTGCTGCCTTCTTGGCCAGGTCAGCATCGAAAATGAGATTCTATCTCAATGCTTTTATCTGGTTAAATAAAGGTTAAATAAAATTTAAAATACAGCCGTTCCTATGGAGGGTCAAAATGCTGGCTAGATGATGTGATACTGAGGCCATGGGAGACACTCTATAGTAACAGTACTGTGGTAGAAGTACCGTAGTATTAGTACAGTAGTAGTACTACAGTAGTATAGTAGTAGTATTAGTAGAGTAGTAGTACCTGTGAAGTAGAGGCTCTCCGTCTGGAAGACGCTCTGCAGGGGGGGGAAGTAGATGACGAGCAGCTGACCCATGATGGAGCCAAGGACCGAGAAACAGAACGTCCTGTTACTGCAAAAACCCAGCTCATACACCAGGCGAGTCTACACACACACACACACACACACACACACACACACACACACACACACACACACACACACACACACACACACACACACACACACCACACACACACACACACACACACACACACACACACACACACACACACCACACACACACACACACACACACACACACACACACACACACACACACACACACACACACACACACACACACACACACACACACACACACACACACGTTAATGAAGGTAAAATCAGAGTAAACTAAAAGAGCAATATCTGCAGTTACCTGAGAGCGGGAGATTTTTATATATATATATATGAAAGAGAAAGAGTGATGTCTGAGGAGGAGGAGCATCAGGAGTTACCTGAGAGCGGGAGCTGAGGGCGTTGAACATGTCGAAGAAGACGAAGCAGGTGAAGGTCATCGTCGTGTCTCGAGGAGTGATCACGTTGTCCTGCAACTAAAACACAAAAACACGTCTGAAAATCACGTCCACTCTCAACTGAGTCTATTTATAGATTTCGGTAACATAAAAACGACAGTTTTAAAATGACTATTACATTTAAAATCAGTCATTAAAGATCCAAGATAATAAAAAGAAAACAGGTTTAATAAAATATAAATGAAGTCTTCAATATGGTAAGTTGCATGCAGCTGTGAACAGCAAAAAAGTATTTAGTCAGCCACCAATTGTGCAAGTTCTCCCACTTAAAATGATGAGGCCTGTAATTTTCATCCTAGGTACACTTCAACTATGAGAGACAGAATGGGGGAAAGAATCCAGGAAATCACATTGTAGGATTTTTAAAGAATTTATTTGAAAATTATGGTGGAAAATAAGTATTTGGTCAATAACAAAAGTTCATCTCAATCCTTTGTTATATACCCTTTGTTGGCAATGACAGAGGTCAAACGTTTTCTGTAAGTCTTCACAAGGTTTTCACACACTGTTGCTGGTATTTTGGCCCATTCCTCCATGCAGATCTCCTCTAGAGCAGTGATGTTTTGGGGCTGTCGCTGGCCAACACGGACTTTCAACTCCCTCCAAAGATTTTCTATGGGGTTGAGATCTGGAGACTGGCTAGGCCACTCCAGGACCTTGAAATGCTTCTTACGAAGCCACTCCTTCGTTGCCCGGGCGGTGTGTTTGGGATCATTGTCATGCTGAAAGACCCAGCCACGTTTCATCTTCAATGCCCTTGCTGATGGAAGGAGGTTGTCACTCAAAATCTCACGATACATGGCCCCATTCATTCTTTCCTTTACACGGATCAGTCGTCCTGGTCCCTTTGCAGAAAAACAGCCCCAAAGCATGATGTGTCCACCCCCATGTTTCACAGTAGGTGTTCTTTGGATGCAACTCAGCATTCTTTCTCCTCCAAACACGTCTAGTTGAGTTTTTACCAAAAAGTTCTATTTTGGTTTCATCTGACCATATGACATTCTCCCAATCCTCTTCTGGATCATCTAAATGCTCTCTAGCAGACTTCAGACGGGCCTGGACATGTACTGGCTTAAGCAGGGGGACACGTCTGGCACTGCAGGATTTGAGTCCCTGGCGGCGTAGTGTGTTACTGATGGTAGCCTTTGTTACTTTGGTCCCAGCTCTCTGCAGGTCATTGACTAGGTCCCCCCGTCTGGTTCTGGGATTTTTGCTCACCGTTCTTGTGATCATTTTGACCCCACGGGGTGAGATCTTGCGTGGAGCCCCAGATCGAGGGAGATTATCAGTGGTCTTGTATGTCTTCCATTTTCTAATAATTGCTCCCACAGTTGATTTCTTCACACCAAGCTGCTTACCTATTGCAGATTCAGTCTTCCCAGCCTGGTGCAGGTCTACAATTTTGTTTCTGGTGTCCTTTGACAGCTCTTTGGTCTTGGCCATAGTGGAGTTTGGAGTGTGACTGTTTGAGGTTGTGGACAGGTGTCTTTTATACTGATAACGAGTTCAAACAGGTGCCATTAATACAGTTAACAAGTGGAGGACAGAGGAGGCTCTTAAAGAAGAAGTTACAGGTCTGTGAGAGCCAGACATCTTGTTTGTTTGTAGGTGACCAAATACTTATTTTACCGAGGAATTTACCAATTAATTCATTAAAAATCCTACAATGTGATTTCCTGGATTCTTTCCCCCCATTCTGTCTCATAGTTGAAGTGTACCTAGGATGAAAATTACAGGCCTCTCATCTTTTTAAGTGGGAGAACTTGCACAATTGGTAGCTGACTAAATACTTTTTTGCCCCACTGTATATCAGGCACAAAGAAGGACATCTTATCTGGTTTTAAATGTTAGCATATTGTCCTCTTTTACTTGGAAATGTTTGCCTAAAGGCGGCTAAAGTTGGGCTATAAAGGAACCACAGCACGCTCACGTAACTTCACGTCACTACCGCTAAGCTAAAGGTGGCTAACGTTGGGCTATAAAAGGAACTACAGCACGCTCACGTAACTTCACGTCACTACCGCTAAGCTAAAGGTGGCTAACGTTGGGCTATAAAAGGAACTACAGCACGCTCACGTAACTTCACGTCACTACCGCTAAGCTAAAGGTGGCTAACGTTGGGCTATAAAAGGAACTACAGCACGGTCACATGACTTCACGTCACCACCGCTAAGCTAAAGGTGGCTAACGTTGGGCTATAAAGGAACTACAGCACGGTCAGGTAACTTCACGTCACCACCGCTAAGCTAAAGGTGGCTAACGTTGGGCTATAAAAGGAACTACAGCACGGTCACGTAACTTCACGTCACCACCGCTAAGCTAAAGGTGGCTAATGTTGGGCAATAAAGGAACTACAGCACGGTCACATGACTTCATGTCACCACCGCTAAGCTAAAGGTGGCTAATGTTTGGCTATAAAGGAACTACAGCACGGTCACATGACTTCATGTCACCACCGCTAAGCTAAAGGAGGCTAATGTTTGGCTATAAAGGAACTACAGCACGGTCACATGACTTCACTTCCCCACCGCTAAGTTAAAGGAGGCTAATGTTGGGCTATAAAGGAACTACAGCACGGTCACATGACTTCACGTCACCACCGCTAACCTAAAGGAGGCTAATGTTTGGCTATAAAGGAACTACAGCACGGTCACATGACTTCACTTCCCCACCGCTAAGCTAAAGGTGGCTAATGTTGGGCTATAAAGGAACACAGCACGGTCACATGACTTCACTTCCCCACCGCTAAGCTAAAGGAGGCTAATGTTGGGCAATAAAGGAACTACAGCACGGTCACATGACTTCACGTCACCACCGCTAATCTAAAGGAGGCAAATGTTGGGCTATAAAGGAACACAGCACGGTCACATGACTTAACTTCCCCACCGCTAAGCTAAAGGTGGCTAATGTTGGGCGTGATGACGTTTAATCGTCTCATTTAGACACTTCAGCTTGTGTTAACCACAGACCTTATTTCATGCTAACAACCAAAAACACATTCAGAAAACCATTGACCTCCAGACCAGGGGTAAAATGCTGAGTCATGCCAGGGTGCTCGGACTCATTCCTGCACCTTTATATTTCTGGCTTGTTTAAAGACCATGAGTGTTGGTGACTTTGTGTTTTCATGACAGATTAAATAAAGAAACACATGAATAATTTGAGAGGGGTCTGCCTGTAGGCCTCCACTCTCAGGACAGTTTCGGCGTAGGCTCCACTGTCAGGACACCTCCACTCTCAGTACAGGAAGTGACCCCGCCCCCCGAAGGACTCGTCTGATGGAAGTTTTCAAATCACAATGGGGACTCATCACGGAGGTGATGAGTCCGCCCACCGTGCACTTTGGGTCGGCCTTGGTCAAGCCCTTTTGACCCCCCCCAGCCTGGTTCTCGTAAAAGTTGACTTAGCCATTTTTCGCTCAAATGACACCATGGAGGAATGTAACGGGAGTTGACAGGGGATTCTGCCCGCCTCACGAGGGCCTATTTTCGGACACTTTTTTTCACTTTTCCCCGGTTTTATGATTTGTCTTTTTTTGGCTATTTCAACCTGTCCCCCCACGGCCTGTGTCCAGCCATTCCCCCCCCCCACTCATCCATATATTAACGAATTTTGACCATTCTTGTTGCATTTTCTCCTCTCCTCTCACTGATCGAATGGCAAACGCGACCCACCATCGGAGGCCCTCCACCGGCCCGGCCTAGTGCCGGTGCGCTGGCGGTCGGTTCCTCCGAACTGCGGGTTCGACTCTGATGGCCGGGAGGGTGTGCTGCGTTGGGGTGGGGGACTTCCCCCACTCTGCGTGCCTCTTCCTTCCCGGGCCGGCCGATATGAAGCGTGACCAAGACGCACCGTCTGACTCAGGGGTCCCACCATGGGTATATATCTATATATATTTATATAAATATATATAGATATATATAGATATAATAAGTGTCAGTAAGATTTTATTTTGTATTTGTGTGCATTTCCTGTTCGGAAAGTGGCAATTTTATTCTGTAATTCTTAGCGTGCATGCACTTCCTGTCCTGAGAGTGGAAGTGTCCTGAGAGTGGAGGAGTCCTCAGAGTGGAGGTGTCCTCAGAGTGGAGGTGTCCTGAGACTGGCGCCTGCAGGCAGGCTCCCATGAATAATTTTGACCAATATCTATAGCCCGAAAGATGCAAGTTGATGAAGAGGAGACCCACCTCCCTCCAGAAGACGAAGAGCGTCCCACAGACGATGATGAACGCCGACAGCAGCACTTTGCTGAGCAGGGAGCGAGTCAGGATGCTGTCCCGAACATTACGGGGGGGCTGCCGGATCACATCCTGATCCACGGGCTCCACACCCAGACTGAGAACACACACACACAGAGAGAGAGAGAGAGAGACACACACATTATGCAAATTGGGCGATGACATCATTTACACAGACCGATATCACAATCGTTTCTCAGGGGGATTAAAAGATCCACACGCACACACTTTTATTTTTGAAACAATGACTACATTTCCCATGATGCCCTGTACCTCTGAGCGGGGGGGCCGTCCATGATGATGTTGATCCACAGAATCTGCATCGCGTTCAGCGGGTTGGGAAAGTTCATCAGCGTCGCCAAGGAGATGAGCGTCAGAGCAGCAATACTCCTGCAGAGGTGCAACAAAATCACTTTAGTTAAAGGTCCCCTATCATCCTGTTCTCATCAACATATCACAGGTCTCAGATATATCCAGAGCCTGTCTCTGATTGGCTGAAACACCAAACAGATCATTGCAGCATTACCCATAATCCCCTCTGTTTCAGCCCTGTTTCCAAAGTGCTGATTCTCTGTTACTTTAGATGAAAATAAGGAGCCCCTCCCCACGCCCCTCTGAGAGACATTTGGTTACAAAGAACTCAATAGGCGCGTTCACACCGGAGTACATTTCCCGTTTAGTTCCGTTAGTACCCCTTATGGCGCGTTCACACCAAAAAGAGTACTTAGTGCCGGGAACTTTTACCCCCATTTTTAGTGCCTGCTGAGAGGTGGTACTCTCCTGGGGGAAAAAAGTGCCCCAGTTCTGATTGGCTGGGCGAATTGCAAACCACGCCCCGTAAAACTCTGAAATGCTTTGTAGAGCCGCCATTTTATTATCCTCGCATTAGCATTATTAGCATTAGCATTAGCCCAGCGCACAAACGCAGAGACTAACTTATGGCAACACAAAAGAAAACATGGGAGCGGTGGAGATGAGGAGGTGTCGGCGTTCTGAAGATTTACTCGGAAGTCCCCAACTCCAGAGACTTCCGGCCGGGGACTCCGGGTGGCAGTATACGCCGTGAAGTTGTTTGCGGCCTGCCAGTAAACCCAAAGCAGAAGAAGAAGAAGTGACGTCAGCGGCTCATTTGCCTAATCCTCCCTCAGGGACTTATTCCGGTGTGAACGCGATCTGTACTTAGTTCCATAGGGGTACTAAGTGCTGGGCACTAAGTACGGCAAAGTACTGGGTGTGAACGCGGCTAATGGTGCTCTAGGAGGAGATTCAGGTGATAAGGTGGGGGGGTTACCTTGGTTGCTGATTGGCTAATGGCTACAGAAGCCAAAACATCGTTATGACATCACAAAGTGGCCAAAATCTGATCAATCATCAATCAATCAATCAATGTTTATTTATATAGCCCAATATCACAAATGTTACATTTGTCTCAGTGGACTTTACAGTTTGTACAAAATATCAGTATGACAATACGACACCCTCTGTCCTTAGACCCTCACATCGTACAAGGAAAAACTTCAGCTCATTTTCAGACAGGTTTTTATAGAAATGGATCAAAAAGAGAGAGAATCTTTGTTCCTGAAACTTTCAGAGTCTCTTTCCACAGAGGGGACACATGTTGATGTAGCGTAGCAAGAACATGAAGAATAGAGACTGAGAGGGGACACATGTTGATGTAGAAGAGACATGAAGAAGAGGGGACACATGTTGATGTAGAAGAGACATGAAGAAGAGGGGACACATGTTGATGTAGAAGGACATGGAGAAGAGGGGACCACATGTTGATGTAGAAGGACATGAAGAAGAGGGGACACATGTTGATGTAGAAGAGACATGAAGAAGAGGGGACACATTTGATGTAGAAGAGACATGAAGAAGAGGGGACACATGTTGATGTAGAAGAGACATGAAGAAGAGGGGACACATGTTGATGTAGAAGAGACATGAAGAAGAGGGGACACATGTTGATGTAGAAGAGACATGAAGAAGAGGGGACACATGTTGATGTAGAAGAGACATGAGAAGAAGGGGACACATGTTGATGTAGAAGAGACATGAAGAAGAGGGGACACATGTTGATGTAGAAGAGACATGAAGAAGAGGGGACACATGTTGATGTAGAAGAGACATGAAGAAGAGGGGACACATGTTGATGTAGAAGAGACATGAAGAAGAGGGGACACATGTTGATGTAGAAGAGACATGAAGAAGAGGGGACACATGTTGATGTAGAAGAGACATGAAGAAGAGGGGACACATGTTGATGTAGAAGAGACATGAAGAAGAGGGACACATGTTGATGTAGAAGAGACATGAAGAAGAGGGGACACATGTTGATGTAGAAGAGACATGAAGAAGAGGGGACACATGTTGATGTAGAAGAGACATGAAGAAGAGGGGACACATGTTGATGTAGAAGAGACATGAAGAAGAGGGACACATGTTGATGTAGAAGAGACATTGAAGAAGAGGGGGGACACATGTTGATGTAGAAGAGACATGAAGAAGAGGGGACACATGTTGATGTAGAAGAGACATGAAGAGAGGGGACACATGTGATTTGTAGAAGAGACATGAAGAAGAGGGGACACATGTTGATGTAGAAGAGACATGGAGAAGACGGGGACACATGTTGATGTTAGAAGAGCCATGAAGAAGAGGGACACATGTTGATGTAGAAGAGACATGAAGAAGAGGGGACACATGTTGATGTAGAAGAGACATGAAGAAGAGGGGGACACATGTTTGATGTAGAAGAGACATGAAGGAAGAGGGGACACATGTTGATGTAGAAGAGACATGAAGAAGAGGGGACACATGTTGACTTGTAGAAGAGACATGGAAGAATCAGGGGACACATGTTGATGTAGAAGAGACATGAAGAAGAGGGGACACATGTTGATGTAGAAGAGACATGAAGAAGAGGGGACACATGTTGATGTAGAAGAGACATGAAGAAGAGGGGACACATGTTGATGTAGAAGAGACATGAAGAAGAGGGGACACATGTTGATGTAGAAGAGACATGAAGAAGAGGGGACACATGTTGATGTAGAAGAGACATGAAGAAGAGGGGACACATGTTGATGTAGAAGAGACATGAAGAAGAGGGGACACATGTTGATGTAGAAGAGACATGAAGAAGAGGGGACACATGTTGATGTAGAAGAGACATGAAGAAGAGGGGACACATGTTGATGTAGAAGAGACATGAAGAAGAGGGGACACATGTTGATGTAGAAGAGACATGAAGAAGAGGGGACACATGTTGATGTAGAAGAGACATGAAGAAGAGGGGACACATGTTGATGTAGAAGAGACATGAAGAAGAAGGGGACACATGTTGATGTAGAAGGAGAATGGAGAAGAGGGGAACATGTTGATGTAGAAGAGACATGAAGAAGAGGGGACACATGTTGATGTAGAAGAGACATGAAAGAAGAGGGGACCATGTTGATGTAGAAGAGACATGAGAAGAGGGGACACATGTTGATTGTAGAAAGAGACGTGAAGAAGAGGGGCACATGTTGATGTAGAAGAGACATGAAGAAGAGGGGACACATGTTGATGTAGAAGAGACATGGAGAAGAGGGGACACATGTTGAGGTAGAAAGAGACATGGAAGAAGAGGGGACACATGTTGATGGAGAAGAGACATGGAGAAGAGGGGACACATGTTGATGTAGAAGAAGGACATGGAGAAGAGGGGACACATGTTGATGTAGAAGAGACATGGAGAAGAGGGGACACATGTTATGTAGAAGAGACATGGAGAAGAGGGGACACATGTTGATGTAAGAGAACATGAAGAAGAAGAGGGGACACATGTTGATGTAGAAGAGACATGAAGACGAGGGGACACATGTTGATGTAGAAGAGACCTGAAGAAGACGGGGACACATGTTGATGTAGAAGAGGACATGAGAAGAGGGGACACATGTTGATGTAGAAGAGACATGAAGAAGAGGGGACACATGTTGATGTAGAAGAGACATGAAGAAGAGGGGACACATGTTGATGTAGAAGAGACATGAAGAAGAGGGGACACATGTTGATGTAGAAGAGACATGAAGAAGAGGGGACACATGTTGATGTAGAAGAGACATGAAGAAGAGGGGACACATGGTGAATGAAAGAGGGGACACATGTTGATGTAGAAGAGACATGAAAGAAGAGGGGACACATGTTGATGTAGAAGAGACATGAAGAAGAGGGGACACATGTTGATGTAGAAGAGACATGAAGAAGAGGGGACACATGTTGATGTAGAAGAGACATGAAGAAGAGGGGACACATGTTGATGTAGAAGAGACATGAAGAAGAGGGGACACATGTTGATGTAGAAGAGACATGAAGAAGAGGGGACACATGTTGATGTAAGAGAAGAGACATGAGTAGAGAAGAAGAGGGGACACATGTTGATGTAGAAGAGACATGAAGAAGAGGGGACACATGTTGATGTAGAAGAGACATGAAGAAGAGGGGACACATGTTGATGTAGGAGACATGAAGAAGAGGGGACACATGTTGATGTAGAAGAGACATGAAGAAGAGGGGACACATGTTGATGTAGAAGAGACATGAAGAAGAGGGGACACATGTTGATGTAGAAGAGACATGAAGAAGAGGGGACACATGTTGATGTAGAAGAGACATGAAGAAGAGGGGACACGTTGATGTAGAAGAGACATGAAGAAGAGGGGACACATGTTGATGTAGAAGAGACATGAAGAAGAGGGGACACATGTTGATGTAGAAGAGACATGAAGAAGAGGGGACACATGTTGATGATGTAGAAGAGACATGAAGAAGAGGGGACACATGTTGATGTAGAAGAGACATGAAGAAGAGGGGACACATGTTGATGTAGAAGAGACATGAAGAAGAGGGGACACATGTTGATGTAGAAGAGACATGAGAAGAGGGGACACATGTTGATGTAGAAGAGACATGAAGAAGAGGGGACACATGTTGATGTAGAAGACAGAGAGACATGAGAGAGGGGACACATGTTGATGTAGAAGAGACATGAAGAAGAGGGGACACATGTTGATGTAGAAGAGACATGAAGAAGAGGGGACACATGTTGATGTAGAAAGAGACATGAAGAAGAGGGGACACATGTTGATGTAGAAGAGACATGAAGAAGAGGGGACACATGTTGATGTAGAAGAGACATGAAGAAGAGGGGACACATGTTGATGTAGAAGAGACATGAAGAAGAGAGGGGACACATGTTGATGTAGAAAGACATGAGAAGGGGGACACATGTTGATGTAGAAGAGACATGAAGAAGAGGGGACACATGTTGATGTAGAAGAGACATGAAGAAGAGGGGACACATGTTGATGTAGAAGAGACATGAAGAAGAGGGGGACACATGTTGATGTAGAAGAGACATGAAGAAGAGGGGACACATGTTTGATGAGAAGAGACATGAAGGAAGAGGGGACACATGTGATGTAAGAACGGAGCATGAAGAAGAGGGGACACATGTTGATGATAGAAGAGACATGAAGAAGAGGGGACACATGTTGATGTAAGTAGAATGAGAAGAGGGGAACATGTTGCTGTAGAAGAGGACATTGAAGAAGAGGGACACATGTTGATGTAGAAGAGACATGAAGAAGAGGGGACACATGTTGATGTAGAAGAGACATGAAGAAGAGGGGACACATGTGATGTAGAAGGACATGAAGAAGGAGGGGACACATGTTGATGTGGAAGAGACATGACGAAGAGGGGACACATGTTGATTGTAAGAAGAGACATGAAGAAGAGGGGCCACATGTTGATGTAGAAGAGACATGAAGAAGAGGGGACACATGTTGATGTAGAAGAGACATGAAGAAGAGGGGACCATGTTGATGTAGAAGAGACATGAAGAAGAGGGGACACATGTTGATGTAGAAGAGACATGAAGAAGAGGGGACCACATGTTGATGTAGAAGAGACATGAAGAAGAGGGGACACATGTTGATGTAGAAGAGACATGAAGAAGATGGGCGGAACATTGTTGATGTAGAAGAGACATGGAGAAGAGGGGACACATGTTGATGTAGAAGAGGACATGGAGAAGAGGGGACACATGTTGATGTAGAAGAGACATGAAGAAGAGGGGACACGTGTTGATGTAGAGAAGAGACATGAAGAAGAGGGGACACATGTTGTGATGTAGAAGAGACATGAAGAAGAGGGGACACATGTTGATGTAGAAGAGACATGGAGAAGAGGGGACACATGTTGATGTAGAAGAGACATGAGAAGAGGGGACACATGTTGATGTAGAAGAGACATGAAGAAGAGGGACACATGTTGATGTAGAAGAGACATGAAGAAGAGGGACACATGTTGATGTAGGAAGAGACATGGAGAAGAGGGGACACATGTTGATGTAGAGAGACATGAAGAAGAGGGGACACATGTTGATGTAGAAGAGACATGAAGAAGAGGGGACACGTGTTGATGTAGAAGAGACATGAAGAAGAGGGGACACATGTTGATGTAGAGAGACATGGAGAAGTGGATTTTGCATAATAGGTGAGCTTTAACACAAAAACTAATTTCTTTCGTTGGGTTTAAATTGAGGGGAACATCATTTAGACTAAAAAAGACCACATCGAACACAATTCTGAAAAGTAGCGCCCCCTAGTGTCAGAGATCTGAAAAGTGACATTCGTTTGGTAAAGTCATTCTTATCAATAATTTAATGAATGAAGATGATTTTTTGGTTTTGATTTGTTTCAACATTCTTTGAATTGAAGAATATATGAACTAAATATAATTGAATCAGCTAAATTAACTGCGCAGATCATCATCATATTTCTAACTGTAAACAAAACTTCTACTCTAAGTGCATTTTGCTGATAATAATAATAAAATACTTTCATTTTAGTTTTGAATCCAGGACTTTGAGTACTTTCACAGTACTTTTACTACATGTTAACATCCTCCCCCACTCTTTGAGTTTGCAGTAAACACCCTGCCTGGTGCAGACGGTTGAAAGCGTCAGAAGGAAGTGAGCAATGCCTGCTGTGGTGAACGCTGAGGGCACGGAAACTAAACACAGGTGGTGGTGAACGCTCTGCAGCAGAATCATGCCAGCCTTCATCCTCAGGACCGTAATAAGCCCACTTTCAGTCAATTCAAGTTCTAAATAAGTATATAATATATATAGTATTTAATCGTGACATAAGTTTTAAGGTTAAAGTCCCGATGTGACATTAATGTCCCAGCGATATTTATCTCATTTGTTTCATATCAATTTGATCATCTAGCTATGTCTCATACTTGCCAACCTTGAGACCTCAGAAATCGGGAGCATTTCATTTGCGCACGCTACTAAAGAGACGCGCTACCATGGAAACCAAACAATGGTGTAGCTGTAATAAAGTCAGAGTGGAAACAGTCGTGTGTAAATCTGATTTTGTCAGAAATCGGGAGAAATATGACCCCGGGAGGAAACCGGGAGAGGGCTATGAAATCGGGAGTCTCCCGCGAAAATCGGGAGGGTTGGCAAGTATGCATGACCTGGCACATGGACATCTTGGACATGTTGTCATGGGAACACAAAGTCACATGACCCGGCCCAGGACCCCCCGGACTGTTCAGGGTGTGTCACTGAGGGACTAAAGCTGAATAATGAACTCTCCAGAACATTTAAATGTCCCGTACGTGTCTCCGTGGGTGCTTAGGGGTTAAAAGACAACGTCTCTAAAGCTTAACGTTAGGGCTGGCTCAGGACCTTACTTTAATTTAAGTTGTCATTTGGATCGTCTGTGTTTCACTGTTGTGTCACTCACGTGCTCAGCTGGAAGCGCACAAAGTTTTTGATGTTGTTATAAATTCCCTTTCCTTCCTCGATGGCCGACCTGGAAGGGAAGAACAGAACGCGAGTCTTTAATAACAATAGATTACATTTGTATAGCGCCTTTCAAGGGACCCAAGGCCGCTTTACATGGTGAACAAACAAACAAAGAAGAGGGGTAAATAATAAAGTACAAATGTAATAAATAGCAGCAGGAGAGGAAGCTGTGATGGGTTAGAGGTCAAAGGCAGAGAGGGCAAGAGTACACACATCCTTTACTCAAGTAGAAGTACAGATACTCGTGTTTAAAAATACTCTGGTAAAAGTAGAAGTACTGACTAAACTTCTTTACTCAAGTAAAAGTAAAGAGGCTTTGAAATGTACTTCAGTAAAAAGTACCCATAACTAGCAGCTGCTTTAAAGAGTACCTGACCTCCCTTTATATTAATAGAACAATAATGTCATTGTTAGCTAATGAATGTTTCCATGCTGAACAACGGCAACATGACAACATTTCCATTGGTCCCTCTTCTTTAGAGAAGACCAGGAAGTGATGGATACACGGATCGTGTTCAAATCAATAGGCACGCAATGACTCTAAAGAATAATGATCACGCACCAAACACACATTCAGACTAAAGGAACCAGCCTGCTTGGAAAGTAGAAGCCAAAGCAAAAAGTCGTCAGGAAAATAAGTAGCGGAGTAACGCAGTATTTGTAATCCACTACTTCCCCCCTCTGGTTGGCCATTGTTCCTGCACGATTAAATAATAGTGTTATCCCCCGGCTCCTCACATGATGGTCTGGAAGTCGTCGTCCACCAGGATCATGTCGGCCGCCTCCTTGCAGACGTCGGTGCCGGTCCGACCCATCGCCACGCCGATGTCGGCCGCCTTCAGCGCCACGGCGTCGTTCACCCCGTCTCCCGTCATGGCCACCACGGCGCCGATGTTCTGCAGAGACTACAGGGAGAAGGACGCAAACACACACAGCGGGACGTATTGTTGAGCCTTAAAGGGTTTCTGTATGCTGGGTCATCTGACAGGCTGTGGCCATGTGTCTAATGGGTGTAATGACGGTGTAATGACGGTGTAATGAATGACGGTGTAATGACGGTGTAATTAATGACGGTGTAATGACGGTGTAATTAATGACGGTGTAATGACGGTGTAATTAATGACGGTGTAATGACGGTGTAATTAATGACGGTGTAATGACGGTGTAATTAATGACGGTGTAATTAATGACGGTGTAATTAATGACGGTGTAATGACGGTGTAATGACGGTGTAATTAATGACGGTGTAATGACAGTGTAATGACGGTGTAATTAATGACGGTGTAATGACGGTGTAATGACGGTGTAATTAATGACGGTGTAATGACAGTGTAATGACGGTGTAATTAATGACGGTGTAATGACAGTGTAATGACGGTGTAATTAATGACGGTGTAATGACGGTGTAATGACGGTGTAATTAATGACGGTGTAATGACAGTGTAATGACGGTGTAATTAATGACGGTGTAATTAATGACGGTGTAATGACGGTGTAATTAATGACGGTGTAATTAATGACGGTGTAATGATGGTGTAATGACGGTGTAATGACGGTGTAATTAATGACGGTGTAATGACGGTGTAATGACAGTGTAATGACGGTGTAATTAATAACAGTGTAATAAATGACGGTGTAATTAATGACGGTGTAATGACGGTGTAATTAATGATGGTGTAATGACGGTGTAATGACGGTGTAATTAATGACGGTGTAATGACGGTGTAATGACAGTGTAATTAATAACAGTGTAATAAATGACGGTGTAATTAATGACGGTGTAATGACGGTGTAATTAATGACGGTGTAATGACGGTGTAATGACGGTGTAATGACGGTGTAATTAATAACAGTGTAATGACGGTGTAATTAATGACAGTGTAATGACGGTGTAATAAATGACGGTGTAATTAATGACGGTGTAATGACGGTGTAATTAATGACGGTGTAATTAATGACAGTGTAATGACGGTGTAATAAATGACGGTGTAATTAATGACAGTGTAATGACGGTGTAAGTAATGACGGTGTAATTAATGACGGTGTAATGACGGTGTAATTAATGACGGTGTAATGACGGTGTAATGACGGTGTAATTAATGACGGTGTAATTAATGACGGTGTAATTAATGACAGTGTAATGACGGTGTAATTAATGACCGTGTAATGACGGTGTAATTAATGACGGTGTAATGACGGTGTAATGACGGTGTAATTAATGACGGTGTAATGACGGTGTAATGACGGTGTAATTAATGACGGTGTAATTAATGACGGTGTAATTAATGACAGTGTAATGACGGTGTAATTAATGACCGTGTAATGACAATGTAATTAATAACAGTGTAATGACGGTGTAATTAATGACGGTGTAATTAATGACAGTGTAATGACGGTGTAATGACGGTGTAACATGGGTTTAATAAGGAGGTAATTAAGGTGTATGACAGTGTAATATTGGTCTGACATGGATGTAATAAGTGTGTATTAATGCGTAATGTTGGTGTAATTGTAATTATCTTGTAAAATGGGTATGATAACGGTGAAATGACAGGTGTAATAAGGCTTTAATACAGATCTAATAGGGGTGTATTACAGTGTAACACGGGTTAAATATGGGTGTAATAAGAGTGTAATAATGTTGGCGTAATTATCTTGTAAAATGGGTGTAATAATGGTGCTATGACGGTGTAATAATGGTGTAATACAGGCTTAATAGAGGCTTAATACAGGTGTAATAGGGTGTAATAACGGTCTTGCATGGACGTAATAAAGTGTATTAATGTGTAATATGGGTGTATGTAGAAAATAGCATCAACTATTTTTCATTTTATATGTGATTTAGCATTCAAGGGAGTGTTTTTATTTACTCTATGTAAAGTAGATGTTGGCTGGTTGATATGAAGAAAGCTAACTATCTCTATTTCTAACTGGATACCCGGACATTGGTCTCGTCATAGGGCAGACATGAGTGGATATGAGTTAGTCTTTGTGTTCCTCCTGCTCACCTTGACGATCTTCAGCTTGTGTCGGGGACTGGCTCGATAAAACACGGCTATCTGTGAAGACAGGAGACGCCTTTCATTCAGAAAAACACAAAACAAGAAGCAGCAGGAAAAACTGAGAATATCTTTGATATTTGATAACAACCGGTTCGAGAGAGGCAGGAGGATCAAGTGTGAATTACCGTATCGACCCGAATATAAGACGACCCTCTGTCTCAAGACTCATTTATGGAAAAATGCCTTTTTGAAGACCAACTCTTGTTTTTATAAAGAAAACAATTTCACACATTGTGTTCAAATGTGAAGTCTTCCTCGCTGCCATCCGTTGCATTTCATACGCAGCATTTCCTGAACCCCTTTATGATGCTCTCTCTCTCTCTCGTAACTTTGCCTCTCTTGTTTAATAACTTGCCCAATAGAGATCTATAGAGCGGTGCAGGGATGACGTATTTACCCTGAAGGAAGCTGCTGGTTCCCTCGACAAAAAAGCAACGGGATTTCTCCAGAGGATTTAGGAAAATAGCTCAAAATAAGATCTGTGGAAAACGAACCTGTTTGATAGATGCACGTTTTGTTCATCCGGATAATCTCCACATGTCTACCCTACTTTCATAATGTTGGAATCATAACTCTAATGTCCAGAAGCTAAATGCTAACGCTATGCTAAGAAGGAACTACAGCCGAGTCCAGCAGCACGACTTCAACGTCACACCGACTTCAGATCCATATTCAAACATACAGACTCTAAATGGAACGAGTTGAAGCGTTTGTTTGAACAGTCTGCAGGAGGCAGGTAAACAAACTTAGAGGAGTGTTCACGTGTTCGGCGTAATGACGTACAACGGCCTCCACGACTTCTGTAGTCCTATTCAGCCACTTGGTAACAACCATCGTTTTTCAGACATGTCAACTCTTCAGAAATCTCCAGTGGGGTCTCTGCTGATGATTTAATGTCGTAGAACAAAACGTGATCCGTCTCTTCAATGTGTCTCAACCACAGACCTTAGTTCCAGTTATCTTCCACACTCCGATGGAGAGATCCCATTGGCTCTGAGACGAGGGAACAGGAAGTGGTGAAATGCTGACTCACTTCTGGGTTTTAGGACTCGTCCCTGCACCACTCTATTTAGATCCACTGTGTTGGAGTTCGTCTCTGTCTCTCTCTCTCTCCTGTTGTCCTGTTACTTTAAGACGGTGTCTCTGAACACTCGTTTGGCGCCATCTGTTGTTGTGACTGTGTAATTACATCGAAAAGTCTAGACCCCGGATAAAAGACGACCCTCTTTTTCAGATTTTCTTCTAGGAAAGAAAACCCGTCTTAAAGTAAAGAGTTGTTCTCACCCTGGAGACGATGCTGGAGAGCTGCTGCAGGTCCAGGTGATCCACCTCGTCTCCGGAGAGACAGCGGCTGCCTTTAGAGTACAGACCCAGACGACTGGCTGCAGAGAGAAGGGAACACTCCGGTTATTCCAGTTGTATTTTATTTTATTATTTACATTTATTAGAAATGTTGAGGACCCCTAAGTGTTATCATGGAAATGTACAGTAGGGTCTCCAGCACATAGAAACTAACCTGCATATGTTGGGAGATTTACACGATATAAATAGCATATGTTGCATTAATTAGCATATGCAGATAATAGCTAAACAACTAGTCGATTTCTGACATGTCTAGGGTCTTAAATGGCAGTGTTGAGTCCCGTAACACTTTAAAAATCGACCAGAAAAGATGATTGTGCGTTTGTTTCTCTGACCGATGGACACGGCGGTCTCCTGCGAGTCCCCGGTGATCATCTTGATGGCGACCCCAGAGTTGATGAGCTTCCCGATGGCCTCTTTGACCCCTGACCTCGGGGGGTCGATGATTCCCACCAGACCCAGGAAGGTCAGGCTGCCCAGCTCCGAGCCGGACGCAAACCCCAGCACTGCAGGAGAGAGATATGGAGAACGTGTGTTTTCAAGGCAGAAATAAGCAATAAAACGTTCAATATTTTTACATCACATCGAGTGTATTTCTACATCTGTAAAAATAGCTTTTAATCAACAGGTTTCCGACACATTCGCCCGTTAAATTCAAACCGTTTCCAGCCCCTTACAGCAGTGGGAAGTACACTCAAATAAATTACGTTTTTAAATATGGCAGTACATTTCCATGGTATTGTATTTACCCCTGAGGCCTGCAGAGCCCATGTAGCTGATCTGCTGCTGGTACAGCTCCCTCTGCTGGGGGGTCAGGGGCAGGCTGGACCCCCTGCTGTTGTAGCAGCTGCAGAGACGGATCACCTGCTCGTACGCCCCCTTCAGGAAGTACACGGCAGGCTTATCCTGGAGGGAGGGGGGGGGGGCATACACAAGCAGAAGATATCATGAGGTAAGAGTCGGGGCAGGACTGTTGTGAAAACACTGAATGTCCTCTTCCAACATGAGAGTAACATGATAACAAAGGTATCAACTGTAGCTGTGAACATGACAGGATGTGTGATTAGCTAGAAGAGCATCAGGACTGTTTGAGGCATATGATAGCTATGTGATTAACATGATGATTCAGCCTCTATGGAGAGAGACATCAAGCATGCTCATTTCTGACGTGGAGCTAATCTGAAGTAAACATTGAATACTGCTTTCTGTTCCTCCATCTTGTGACTGTGTAACTCCCTCTCTTGGATATCAGCATGTGAAGGACACTGTTCAGGAACTAGTTGATGCTCTGTATGTGATGACTCCTTCCATTCTGGAGAGGATCACAGATACATGGATCCTGAGGTTCAAGCTCAAGCCGGGGACAGGGATTATTAACATTTTTAAGTATTCAGAAAAAGTCAGGATTTTGAGAAAAAGTTGGGAATTTGGAAAAAAATCTGGATTTTTATATTTTTGGAAAAAAAGTCAGATTTTTTAGATTTTGATAAAAATACCAACTAATTCTCTTTTTTTGTTTTGACTACTTCCATTCTTGAGAGGATCATAAATACATGGATCCTGATGTTGAAGCTCCAGTGAGATTTTTCGAACAAAGACTAATATTCCACTATTATTCTGAAAGCAGCACTTTCTGATCGATAAGATTGTGTGAAATGCGGATATTATTTGCATTATTTTGCACAGAACTTCCAGAATATAAGTCTAAGTTTGGTTTTACTACAGTCTGTGAAATGTCTCACTAAATAAAAAAGATGCATGACCACAACAAAAGAGAAATGAGGAGAGACACAATAATACTTTGTATACTGCAGGGTAGCTGGTGGATTTACTCCAGGTGGAACTAAAGTCTGATTTAACACTTGATTAGATTTCACATCATTCATCCACATCTGTGAAGTAACTAAAGGTATTTATACATGTAGTGGAGGAAAAGTACACCATGTACCTCTGAACTGTAGTGGAGTAGAAGTACACAGTAGCAAATGGAAATACTCAAGTACAAGTACCTCAAAGTTTTACTTAAGTACAGCACTTAGTTACTTTATACCTCTGACAAACAGGTATTAGTGGGAGTACAGTGTGTTCTGTGTGGAGGAGGCTGACCTGCAGCGTGCGGTGAACGCAGCGCACAGACATCCACTTCTGCTCCGAGGAGAAGGGAAGCTCCTCCAGACGCACAAAGTCCTGCTGCAGACCCTCCAGACCCATCTGAGAGAGAGAGACACACACACACACACACACACACACACACACACACACACACACACACACACACACACACACACACACACACACACACACACACACACACACACACACACACACACACCACACACACACACACACACACACACACACACCACACACACACACACACACACACACACACACACACACACACACACACACACACACACACACACACACACACACACACACACACACACACACACACACACACACACACACACACACACACACACACACACACACACACACGTTAATGAAGATACAATCGAATCAAGAAGTAACAACTATAACATTTTAAATTGCAGCATCAGAAAACAACGATAACATTTAAAAAGATTGTTGAATTCAATTGAAATAAAAGAACTTGAGAAAATAAATGTAAAAGCTTGAGAATAGAAAAAGAAATGAGAAAATGCTAGTGAAAATAAAAAGTGTGTGTGTGTGTGTGTACCTTCATGGCGAGGGCGATGAGCGCACCCTCCGTCGGTCGTCCCAGCAGATTCTGATTCCTGATGACCGAGTCGTTACACACACATCCAACCTAAAACACACACACATTTTAACATATTTAATGTTGTTATTGAGAGCAGTTCATCGTGCAGATGTTTACCGTAATCTCTCATGTTTGTAGAATTATATTGATTTGGTTTCCTCCGGACTCACCTCCACGATCTTGCTGACGGAGGGGCAGGAGAAGCCGTGGATGATTTCTCCGTCCACCAACACGTCTCCCGCTCCGTTATAACCCACACCGGTCACCTGCAAGACCACACCCAGGGGTTAACTGCTTTAGATTTTGTTACATTCGTAGTTCAACATGTATATTTTCTACTTTTTATGTAATGCTGTTTTATTTCTATTGAGATGTTTATATTTCAGAATGTTTATTTCTAGACTTTTAATTCAATAAAGCACTTCTTATCTTAACAACTCTCAGACAACAAGGACCCACTGAGGAAAGTGTTTAAAAAGGTTGAAAGTCAAGCCACACTTATTGCTTCGGCTGTGACTTTGTGTGTGCTCAGGATGAGTTTGGCTGTGTTTCGCTGTGTATCGCTAAACAAGGAAACAACACCTCCACGGAGTTCAGCGCGATTCACAACGTCCCGACCAATCAGAGCACACTGTGCTCACAGGGAGGGGGGGGGGGGCTGGAGCTATTGGAGCTACAACGAGCCGTTAAAGGCAGAGAGTGAAATTCAGTGAATACACGTAGTTTACAGAGATGCTGAGAAACCAATGTGAGTTTGGAACATTGAACAATATAAATCTATTCTAGTAGACCTCAACAATGGAATTATGATCAGTGGAAATGACATGGGACCTTTAATTCAATAAAGCACTTCTTATCTTATCAACTCTCAGACAACAAGGACCCACTAAGGAAAGTGTTTAAAAAGGTTCTATGTAAAAAAAAGCCAGAATATGAGTCTAGGTTTGGTTTTACTACAGTCTGTGACACGTCTCAGTAATTAAACACATTCATGAACACAACAAAAGAGAAATGATCCAAATCTGTAAAGTAAAGGTTTTAAATAAATTGGGTAAGAGTCGGTGCACCACTAATATTCCACTATTATTCTGCATGGTATTATTCTGAATGCAGCACTTTCGTATCGATCAGATTGTGAAATGCGGATATTATTTGGTATTTTAATTCAATAAAGTACTTCTTATCTTATCTTAACAACTCTCAGACAACAAGGACCCACTAAAGAAAGTGTTGAAAAAGGTTCTATGTAAAAAAAGGCAAACATCGGCTTCTAATCCCCCTTTAAAAAACTGTTAACAAAAACCAGACAAATGTAAGAGATTAAAGATATTCCTTTACGTGAAAATACGTAAACGGTAACGTATATAAAAGATAAATAAATCAGAATTTCTCTAATATTAAAATGTGAGACTCTTAAAATCATTATTTGTTGTTATTTATAAATCAAGCTAATTCATTAAGATGTACAATGTGAATCTCTTAGCAAAAAGTATTAACAAATAAAGAAAATAACGTAAAACCAGAATGTATCTGATATTCTGTAAAACCTGAGTTGGAGACTCTTTAAATGATGAGAAACACACTAAGCCTCCATGTTGCCGGAGACTCTTAAGGAAATGAACTCTTCCGAGATAAAGGGAGTTCAGACCTCGGCGTGGAGTCCGTCTGACGTGAAAAGCTGAGTGACCGTCATCTCGTTCTTCGTCAGAGTTCCCGTTTTATCCGAGCAGATCACGTTACAGCAGCCTGAAGGGAAAAACAACGTTACCAGGAAGTAACGGAGAAAACAACGTTACCAGGAAGTAACGGAGAAAACAACGTTACCAGGAAGTAACGGAATAAACAACGTTAAGAGGAAGTAACCGAGAAAACAACGTAAAAGAGGAAGTAACCCAAGAAACAACGTTACGAGGAAGTAGCGGAGAAAACAATATTACCAGGAAGTAACGGAGGAAACAACGTTACGAGGAAGTAACCGAGAAAACAACGTTACGAGGAACTAACGGAGAAAATAGCATTACGAGGAAGTAGCGGAGAAAACAACGTTACCAGGAAGTAACGGAATAAACAACGTTAAGAGGAAGTAACCGAGAAAACAACGTAAAAGAGGAAGTAACCCAAGAAACAACGTTTAAGAAGAAGTAACTGAGAAAACAACGTTACCAGGAAGTAACGAAGAAAACAACGTTACCAGGAAGTAATGGAGAAAACAACGTTACGAGGAAGTGATGGAAGAAACAACGTTAAAGATGAAGTAGCCGACAAAACAACGTTACGAGGAAGTAGCGGAGAAAACAACGTAAAGAGGAAGTAACCGAGAAAACAACGTAAAAGAGGAAGTAACCCAAGAAACAACGTTTAAGAAGAAGTAACCGAGAAAACAACGTTACGAGGAAGTAGCGGAGAAAATAACGTTACCAGGAAGTAACAAAATAAACAACGTTACGAGGAAGTAACGAGAAATCAACGTTATGAGGAACTAACGGAGAAAACAACGTTACGAGGAAGTAACAGAATAAACAACGTTACGAGGAAGTAGCGGAGAAAATAACGTTACCAGGAAGTAACGAAGAAAACAACATTACCAGGAAGTAACGGAGAAAACAACGTTACGAGGAAGTAACGGAAGAAACAACGTTAAAGATGAAGTAGCCGAGAAAACAACGTTAAGAGGAACTAACGGAGAAAACAACGTTAAGAGGAAGTAACAGAGAAAATAACGTCACAAGGAAGTAACGGAAGAAACAATGTTAAAGATGAAGTAGCCGAGAAAACAACGTTAAGAGGAACTAACGGAGAAAACAACGTTAAGAGGAAGTAACAGAGAAAATAACCTCATGAGGAAGTAACGGAAGAAACAACGTTAAAGATGAAGTAACGGAATAAACAACTTTAAGAGGAATTAACAGAGAAAACAACGTTAAGAGGAAGTAGCGGAGAAACAACGTTAAAGATGAAGTAGCCGAGACATAACGTAGCGGAGGAAACAACGTTACAGCCAACAGGAAGTGAAAGGCGCTCACACATCTTGATCAACGTACCCAGAGTCTCCACGATGGGGAGTTTTTTGATGATGGCTCTCTTCTTCACCATGCGCATCACACCGAGCGCCAGCGTCACCGTCACCACGATCGGTAAACCTTCAGGGATCGCCGCCACCGCCAGACTGAAGGAGAGGAGAACAATCAATATGTAATGTGTGCTTTGGACTAAGAGGTTCCCCTCGGTGTTTTCAAATCACAAAAAAAAAATCTGCTAACGTTTCCCCGTAGGAACGAATGGGAAATCGACGTAAACAGAGCTCAAAATCATCCAACTTTGAGGTCATACTGCTTCGTCATACTTTAACGGAGAAATACGATTTAAAGTTTAAACATCTCTCCAGACTCTCAACTTTGTTGGACTGAAATGTTTTTTTGACAGATTGAACGGTTTTCCTAAAATCCCAGTTTAAGAGTGTTTCAGATTCTGTAATGGCTGTGTATGGGACGGAATGTTCAGAGTGATGACATCATCCCTTAGAGCAGGGGCCACCAACCTTTTTGTCACCGAGGGTTACTTCAAGGGTACTGAGTAACACGAAGGGCTACTTCAAGGGTACTGAGTAACACGAAGGGCTACTTCAAGGGTACTGAGTAACACGAAGGGCTACTTCAAGGGTACTGAGTAACACGAAGGGCTACTTCAAGGGTACTGAGTAACACGAAGGGCTACTTCAAGGGTACTGAGTAACACGAAGGGCTACTTCAAGGGTACTGAGTAACACAAAGGGCTACTTCAAGGGTCTGAGTAACACGAAGGGCTACTTCAAGGGTACTGAGTAACACGAAGGGCTACTTCAAGGGTACTGAGTAACACGAAGGGCTACTTCAAGGGTACTGAGTAACACGAAGGGCTACTTCAAGGGTACTGAGTAACACGAAGGGCAACTTCAAGGGTACCGAGTAACACGAAGGGCTACTTCAAGGGTACCGAGTAACACGAAGGGCTACTTCAAGGGTACCGAGTAACACGAAGGGCTACTTCAAGGGTACCGAGTAACACGAAGGGCTACTTCAAGGGTACCGAGTAACACGAAGGGCTACTTCAAGGGTACCGAGTAACACGAAGGGCTACTTCAAGGGTACCGAGTAACACGAAGGGCTACTTCAAGGGTACCGAGTAACACGAACTTCAAGGGTACTGAGTAACACGAAGGGCTACTTCAAGGGTACTGAGTAACACGAAGGGCTACTTCAAGGGTACTGAGTAACACGTAGGGCTACTTCAAGGGTACTGAGTAACACGAAGGGCTACTTTCACAGGGTACCGAGTAACACGAAGGGCTACTTCAAGGGTACCGAGTAACACGAAGGGCTACTTCAAGGGGTACCGAGTAACACGAAGGGCTACTTCAAGGGTACCGAGTAACACGAAGGGCTACTTCAAGGGTACCGAGTAACACGAAGGGCTACTTCAAGGGTACCGAGTAAACACGAAGGGCTACTTCAAGGGTACGCGAGTAACACGAAGGGCTACTTCAAGGGTACCGAGTAACACGAAGGGCTACTTCAAGGGTACCGAGTAACACGAAGGGCTACTTTCAAGGGTACCGAGTAACACGAAGGGCTACTTCAAGGGTACAGAGTAACACGAAGGGCTACTTCAAGGGTACCGAGTAACACGAAGGGCTACTTCAAGGGTACCGAGTAACACGAAGGGCTACTTCAAGGGTACCGAGTAACACGAAGGGCTACTTCAAGGGTACCGAGTAACACGAAGGGCTACTTCAAGGGTACCGAGTAACACGAAGGGCTACTTCAAGGGTACCGAGTAACACGAAGGGCTATTTCAAGGGTACCGAGTAACACGAAGGGCTACTTCAAGGGTACCGAGTAACACGAAGGGCTACTTCAAGGGTACCGAGTAACACGAAGGGCAACTTCAAGGGTACTGAGTAACACGAAGGGCTACTTCAAGGGTACTGAGTAACACGAAGGGCAACTTCAAGGGTACTGAGTAACACGAAGGGCTACTTCAAGGGTACTGAGTAACACGAAGGGCTACTTCAAGGGTACCGAGTAACACGAAGGGCTACTTCAAGGGTACCGAGTAACACGAAGGGCTACTTCAAGGGTACTGAGTAACACGAAGGGCTACTTGTTTGATACAAACTTCCTGAATAACATAATTGCACGGTTCACCTTTAATGATAATATTATTATTAATAATAATCAGAATCCATATTAATTTACTGTATGTGAAGGACTGTCTGATCACATGTTAATGTTAATTATTCTTCACAATAATTTACCATGGTAGGAAACAGATATATTTAAACATAAAATATTATTTATTTATTATAATCATATAATATTATTATGTAAAGTTTAAAAAAGAACATCAACTCAATCAGATCATATTTTTATTAATCACTAAATCTGTAGAATTGTTAACAAAATAGCAATGTTTGTACACTTTTTGATCAAATGATGTTCCACATGTGAGTTTACCGTTGGCATGGTGTTTCACTGAAAACATCTGTTGTCTCTTTCTTTGCCTTCTATTAGTGGGAAGTCTGGCATTGCATGCTGTCCACTAGTGTACTGTAATCTGGGGTATAATTTGACACTGCAACTCTGAGTAAATCTTGTAGATTTGCATCAGTAAGGCGTGTTCTGTGTTTGTTCTTGATGAAGTTCATGTCTGAAAAGGCTGACTCACAAAGATAGGTTGAACCAAAAAGGCAGGCATCTTTCATAGCTGCTGTGCATACACCTTTGTACTTTTCTGTACAACGTTAGGATTTCAATCTCCACCTGTCCAGCATCCACGTTGAAGGTTGCACTTAGTTGCTTAGCAATGCATGTCAGGTCCACTTGCATGAATGGATTTGAAATGAATGACACGCATGGCTCAAGTTGACCAAAGTCACAAAACCTGTTTTCAAACTCTTGACCAAGTCTGTTTATGACTTGAGAGTACTTTTCTGCAGCTTTGTCGAAAGCCCCAGATGCAGAAGCATTGTCATGCAGCACTGACTGCACAGAGGGAAAGTGCAACACTTTCTTTCCCTGTAAATGCACAGAGAATATGCTCATCATAGCTTTAAATGCATTTACAGCACTTATCATGTAACAGTCTTGCCTTTGCCTTGCAGTTCAGTTCAAAAGGTTCAGTTTCCCAGTGATGTCTGTTAAAAATGCAAGGTCAAGTATCCACTCCGTGTCCTCAAGCAGTGAGGCGTCTTCCCCTTTGGATTGCAAGAATACTTTGATTTCACCCAAAAGTGACAAAAATCGCTGCAATACTCTTCCCCTGCTGAGCCATCGGATGTCTGTGTGCAACAACAGGTCACCATATTCAGCTGACAGCACTTTGAACGTCCGGTGTTGTTTGGCTTTGGAGCGGATGCTGTTTATGATTTTCACGACAGGGGTCATCACATGATTAAAGCCGGTCACTTTTGCACATAATGCCTGCTGGTGAATGATGCAGTGGTAATGTAGAAATGTTGGGAAGTCTGAGTCACCTTTGCATTGCGCAATGAAGCCTGCATGTCGGCCCGTCATTGCGGGAGCCCCGTCTGTAGTCACCGACACCAGCTTTTCTAATGGTACCTTCTTCTCCACGAAGAAGCTCTTGACCGCGGTGTAAACGTCAACTCCCCTCGTTGTTGTCTTCAGGGGCAGTAGTGTCAAGAGTTCTTTCTTTTGTGTTCTTCTTCTCCAGGCTCTCGTCATCTCACGCCTAGACTACTGCAACTCCCTCCTGGCTGGTCTACCTGCATGTGCCATCCGACCTCTGCAGCTCATCCAGAATGCAGCGGCTCGTCTGGTTTTCAACCTTCCTAAATTCTCCCACACCACTCCGCTCCTCCGCTCCCTTCACTGGCTTCCGGTAACTGCTAGAATCCACTTCAAGACACTGGTACTTGCTTACCGTGCTGCGAATGGATCTGGCCCTTCCTACATCCAGGACATGGTTAAACCGTACACCCCAGCGCGTGCACTACGCTCTGCATCAGCCAAACGACTCGTTGCGCCCCTCGCTGCGAGGGGGACCCAAGTTCCCATCGGCGAAAACACGTGGGTTTGCTATCCTGGCTCCAAGATGGTGGAATGAGCTCCCCATTGACATCAGGACGGCAGATAGCTTGCACATCTTCCGGCGCAAACTGAAAACTCATCTCTTTCGACTCCACTTCGAGCGTTAGAACGATTAACGAAGCACTTTTATACCAATAAAGGACTGGATTACCTAAAGCCAGTTGAGTAGCACTTGAAATGTTTGGCTCTATGAAACCTGATATACTTATATGATTCTGTTTTCTTCAAGGTTGTGTCTTCCTGGTCGAATGTACTTATTGTAAGTCGCTTTGGACAAAAGCGTCAGCTAAATGCAATGTAATGTAATGTAATGTAATGTGGAGAAATCATCAAACACCATTCGGATAAACATCATCAGCTGTGCTGAACTGCTTCTGTCCACGGACTCGTCGCACTGGACGCTAACCCACCGGCACGTAGCCTCGTACTTGCCCCCAGCTGGACATCGGAGAGTGGAGATGACATCGGAACCATTCTTCTCGTCACTGAACACAGTGTTTGCAATAACCATCATTGCACCTTTCAAGACCTCTCCGTCCGAAAAGGCTTTCTTGTTCTTTACCAAAAAATGAGCAGCTCTAAATGAGGCTTCCGTTGCTTTTTGTGTCTTTTTCACCGGCCTCGTGAAAAAAGACTGCTGCTTCCCCAAAGCTGCCTTTAACTCACGTGCTTTTTCTGCCCGTAGTGCGCTGCCAGGTGGGTAGTTAGCATTGTAGCTTTTGTGACACGTATCAAAGTGTCTCTCCACATTGTGCCGCTTTGCGATCGCCACAGTCGCACCGCAAATGAGACATACACACTTTTCTTTCACTGTAGTAAAAAAGAATTCTTCCTCCCAAACGTCTTGAAAACAGTACTTTTTCTTTCGCTTCTCGGCCATGTTTAGGGTAAAAGCCGCAGCTAGCGCACCATCGTAGCTGCTCACGCTAGCTTGTCTCAGCTAAAGGTGGAACGGAGATTTGGTGCGTGGAGTTCAACTCTGAACCTATCTGGGGTCAGAGTTCAATTTCACGCACCAAATCTCCATTTCACTTACATATACAAATGTGTGCTTTTAAATTTAATGTTATATTCAATATTGTCATTTTAAAATAAAAATGTATTCAATCATTTTTTTAGACGGAGCTCCATGATGACATGGAACATGCACGCGGGCGACCAATTTCCCCCCTGCGGGCGACTTAGTGCCCGCGGGCACCGCGTTGGCTACCCCTGCCTTAGAGAGTAGAGGGCTTTAAAAACTCCTGGAAAAAGATCTTAAACCTGCTCTAAATCCCATAATATTCACTCTTTCCACATAATTTTAGATGATTTCAGTAGCAACGTTAGTCAGCGGTGTCTCGAGGTCTTCATTTTATCAAATTGACGTACAAATCCGGCCCAAAAGTGCCCTCGAGTGACAAAAACTCCAGCTGCCTCGCCCATTGACAGGTCACCACGGTAACCCTGTTGCTGGGCAGACTGGGGTGACATCATCAGAGCAGACACTCCCAAAAACTCAGAGAAGAAGATTGATTTTTCTTACAGTTAAGAATAAAAATGAAGATGTAAAAATAGGATCAGAAACATATATAGATACAAAACACATTAAAGTAACATTTGTGTGTAATGTAGAGTCTTTACGAATATATATTGATGTAGAGATCCATCCAGCTACCTGACTCCGATGGTGAACATGTCGAGGAGCTTCTTCCCCTGCAGCCAGCCCACCAGCATGATCACTCCTGCACACACAATATAAAACAACTTTACACACAACACACATTGTTAAAACAACTTTACACACAACACACATTGTTAAAACAACTTTACACACAAAACACATTGTTAAAACAACTTTACACACAACACACATTGTTAAAACAACTTTACACACAACACACATTGTTAAAACAACTTTACACACAACAGACATATTTAAAACAAATTTACACACAAAACACACATAATTTACTTTAAATTAATTAATTAAAAATAAAATAAAAATGTATTTATACGAACATAAGAAGTAAAAAATGTGCAATAAAATATATTTAATTCGCAAAAAAAGTATGTAAAAAAGTGAAGTTTACGTAAAAATGACCAATAAAAGATCTAAATAAATACAAATATATTTTATTCTGAACATAAGTAAAAAAAAAAAAAAAGAATTTGCAATAAAATAATATTAAATTAAATAAACACAATTATATAATGTTAAAAACATAAAGAATGTGTAAAAAAAAGATCAAATAAAATGAAAATATTTATATTAAATGCCCAATAAAATAAAAATGTTTACATCAACCTAAGAAGTTAAAGTAAAATGTCCAATAAAAGATAAAATAAAGATATTTGTATAAACATAAGGAGTTGAAGTAAGCGTGTGCAGATTGAACTACAGTTTGTATATAATATTTAATTGAAGGTTCAAACAGCGCTCAAAAATAAACACACCAATGATCCCGAAGGAGTAGAGCGACAGCTGCTTCCCCAGCAGGTCCATGCTCTTCTGCAGCGGGGTTTTAGGAGCCTGGAAACAAATAAATCACATGATTTAATTAAGTGTTCACGAGCTACTAAAACGGTTGTAAGTTGAGATTGTTTTGTCAACGAATCACATTGTTTTGTACCTCTTTTTATGCTTGCGAATTAAGTGAATTAAATAAATAATAAATAATACACTTTATTTATACAGCACCTCTCATGCTTGACGCAGCCCAAAGTGCTTTACAGAGAATGACAGAAAAAAGACTAAAACAACGTTGAGCAACGGAATAAACAATGTTACGAGGAAGTAACCGAGAAAACAACGTTACGATGAAGTAACGGAGAAAACAACGTTAAAGAGGAAGTAACCGAGAAAACAACGTTACGATGAAATAACGGAGAAAACAACGTTAAAGAGGAAGTAACCGAGAAAACAACGTTACGATGAAATAACGGAGAAAACAACGTTACGACGAAGTAACCGAGAAAACAACGTTAAAGAGGAAGTAACCAAGAAAACAACGTAAAAGAGGAAGTAACAGAGAAAACAACGTTACGATGAAGTAACCGAGAAAACAACGTAAAAGAGGAAGTAACCGAGAAAACAACGATAAGAGGAAGTAACAGAGAAAACAACGTTACGATGAAGTAACCGAGAAAACAACGTTACGATGAAGTAACAGAGAAAACAACGTTAAGATGAAGTAACAGAGAAAACAACGTTACGATGAAGTAACCGAGAAAACAACGTTACGATGAAGTAACCGAGAAAACAACGTTACGATGAAGTAACCGAGAAAACAACATTACGATGAAGTAACCGAGAAAACAACGTAAAAGAGGAAGTAACCGAGAAAACAACGTTACGACGAAGTAACCGAGAAAACAACGTTACGACGAAGTAACAGAGAAAACAACGTTACGACGAAGTAACCGAGAAAACAACGTTATGACGAAGTAACCGAGAAAACAACGTTACGACGAAGTAACCGAGAAAACAACGTTACGATGAAGTAACAGAGAAAACAACGTTACGATGAAGTAACCGAGAAAACAACGTTACGATGAAGTAACCGAGAAAACAACGTTACGATAAAGTAACAGAGAAAACAACGTTACGATGAAGTAACCGAGAAAACAACGTTACGATGAAGTAACCGAGAAAACAACGTTACGAGGAAGTAACCGAGAAAACAACGTTACGATGAAGTAACCGAGAAAACAACGTTACGATGAAGTAACAGAGAAAACAACGTTACGATGAAGGAACCGAGAAAACAACGTTACGATGAAGTAACAGAGAAAACAACGTTACGATGAAGTAACAGAGAAAACAACGTTACGATGAAGTAACCGAGAAAACAACGTTACGATGAAGTAACCGAGAAAACAACGTTACGATGAAGTAACCGAGAAAACAACGTTATGATAAAGTAACAGAGAAAACAACGTTACGATGAAGTAACTGAGAAAACAACGTTACGATGAAGTAACCGAGAAAACAACGTTACGAGGAAGTAACCGAGAAAACAACGTTACGATGAAGTAACCGAGAAAACAACGTTACGATGAAGTAACAGAGAAAACAACGTTACGATGAAGGAACCGAGAAAACAACGTTACGATGAAGTAACAGAGAAAACAACGTTACGATGAAGTAACCGAGAAAACAACGATAAGAGGAAGTAACCGAGAAAACAACGTTACGATGAAGTAACCGAGAAAACAACGTTACGATGAAGTAACAGAGAAAACAACGTTACGATGAAGTAACCGAGAAAACAACGTAAAAGAGGAAGTAACCGAGAAAACAACGTTACGATGAAGTAACAGAGAAAACAACGTAAAAGAGGAAGTAACCGAGAAAACAACGTTACGACGAAGTAACCGAGAAAACAACGTTACGATGAAGTAACCGAGAAAACAACGTTACGACGAAGTAACCGAGAAAACAACGTTACGATGAAGTAACCGAGAAAACAACGTTACGATGAAGTAACCGAGAAAACAACGTTACGATGAAGTAACCGAGAAAACAACGTTACGATGAAGTAACCGAGAAAACAACGTTACGATGAAGTAACAGAGAAAACAACGTTACGATGAAGTAACCGAGAAAACAACGTTACGATGAAGTAACCGAGAAAACAACGTTACGATGAAGTAACAGAGAAAACATCGTTACGATGAAGTAACAGAGAAAACAACGTAAAAGAGGAAGTAACCGAGAAAACAACGTTACGATGAAGTAACCGAGAAAACAACGTTACGATGAAGTAACGGAGAAAACAACGTTACGATGAAGTAGAGGGACATAATTAAAAACAAGGTCTAAACAAACAAAGAGTTGTATCACTGAACCATAAAACATGAGCAGTGATACTACAAAAAAATTACAATTAATACATTGTTTATAAATAAAGTTAACATGGAGACGAACTACATTACCCACAATCCTTCAGCGTAACAGTTTTTTCAAAATCTACTATTTTTGGAAAAACGTACTCTTATTTTACGAAACAGCAAAATGTGTGTTTCTGAAAACATTTGAGACGTGAAATAAAACGGAATCATTGTAATGCTTTGTATGGTGTTCCCTCTCCCGTAGTGTGTGTTCTCTAGGTTTCAGTGCATGTAAATGGCTCATTTCTTTAATTCTGGAACATGGTGACATCACTACGGAACACTCAAGCTCCTATTGACTAGCGCTCCAACACATTGTACGTGATACGGGCTAAGGGGGCGGGACATCTCCAAACGGGTGACCAATCACAACAGAGCCGGTCAGCTAACCAATCAGAACTCTGAGGCGTTTCGCTGCGATCACTTTCTGTGCACTCCAGTTGACTGTAATCTATATCCACCTGGAGCACAGTGTTCAGATGTCTCCCCTTATAAAAACCCTTTTCTGGAACAATGGCTTCCTGTTTTTAAAGGAGCTGTGAGACGTTGGTCTTGCCCCTAAAGGGAAATACGTTGTCGTGAAAGGCAAAGTATTTCCTTACAGCAGGAGTCACTTTTAGTCTCTGAAATAAATACATTAAAACACAATGAAGTTACTATTCTCTCCAGTCTTTGTTCTGCACACACATCTGATTAGAAACCTGGATATATTTCAAGGGGCCCTTCAGGTGTATATCAGTATGTATTGTATCTACTTTAAAGAGTCCTCTCCTGCTGATGTTCAGGTGTATATCAGTATGTATTGTATCTACTTTAAAGAGTCCTCTCCTGTTGATGTTCAGGTGTATATCAGTATGTAGTGTCTCTACTTTAAAGAGTCCTCTCCTGCTGATGTTCAGGTGTATATCAGTATGTATTGTATCTACTTTAAAGAGTCCTCTCCTGATGATGTTCAGGTGTATATCAGTATTTAGTGTCTCTACTTTAAAGAGTCCTCTCCTGATGATGTTCAGGTGTATATCAGTATGTATTGTATCTACTTTAAAGAGTCCTCTCCTGATGATGTTCAGGTGTATATCAGTATTTAGTGTCTCTACTTTAAAGAGTCCTCTCCTGATGATGTTCAGGTGTATATCAGTATTTAGTGTCTCTACTTTAAAGAGTCCTCTCCTGCTGATGTTCAGGTGCAGATCAGTATGTAGTATCTCTACTTTAAAGAGTCCTCTCCTGCTGATGTTCAGGTGTATATCAGTATGTAGTGTCTCTACTTTAAAGAGTCCTCTCCTGCTGATGTTCAGGTGTATATCAGTATGTATTGTATCTACTTTAAAGAGTCCTCTCCTGCTGATGTTCAGGTGTATATCAGTATGTAGTGTCTCTACTTTAAAGAGTCCTCTCCTGCTGATGTTCAGGTGTATATCAGTATGTTGTGTCTCTACTTTAAAGAGTCCTCTCCTGCTGATGTTCAGGTTATATCAGTATGTAGTGTCTCTACTTTAAAGAGTCCTCTCCTGCTGATGTTCAGGTTATATCAGTATGTAGTGTCTCTACTTTAAAGAGTCCTCTCCTGCTGATGTTCAGGTGTATATCAGTATGTAGTGTCCCTACTTTAAAGAGTCCTCTCCTGCTGATGTTCAGGTGTATATCAGTATGTAGTGTCTCTACTTTAAAGAGTCCTCTTCTGCTGATGTTCAGGTGTATATCAGTATGTATTGTATCTACTTTAAAGAGTCCTCTCCTGATGATGTTCAGGTGTATATCAGTATGTATTGTATCTACTTTAAAGAGTCCTCTCCTGCTGATGTTCAGGTGTATATCAGTATGTAGTGTCTCTACTTTAAAGAGTCCTCTCCTGATGATGTTCAGGTGTATATCAGTATTTAGTGTCTCTACTTTAAAGAGTCCTCTCCTGCTGATGTTCAGGTGCATATCAGTATGTAGTATCTCTACTTTAAAGAGTCCTCTCCTGCTGATGTTCAGGTGTATATCAGTATGTAGTGTCTCTACTTTAAAGAGTCCTCTCCTGCTGATGTTCAGGTGTGTATCAGTATGTAGTGTCTCTACTTTAAAGATTCCTCTCCTGCTGATGTTCAGGTGTATATCAGTATGTAGTGTCTCTACTTTAAAGAGTCCTCTCCTGCTGATGTTCAGGTGTATATCAGTATGTAGTGTCTCTACTTTAAAGAGTCCTCTCCTGCTGATGTTCAGGTGTATATCAGTATGTAGTGGCTCTACTTTAAAGAGTCCTCTCCTGCTGATGTTCAGGTGTATATCAGTATGTAGTGTCTCTACTTTAAAGAGTCCTCTCCTGCTGATGTTCAGGTGTATATCAGTATGTAGTGTCTCTACTTTAAAGAGTCCTCTCCTGCTGATGTTCAGTCAGGATAACGTACCTCTTCTGCTTGCATCATCTTGAAAACTTCCCCAAACTCTGAATTCTCTCCGGTCCCGATCACGATGCCCTGAAAACAAAAAAGCGTTTATGTTTCTGGAGCGCTCTGGTCACCTCGTCACTGAACCACCACACAGACTGGAAAACCCCTGATGTGCAATAACACTGTTTGTAAAACTGGTGCAGATCTTCACTTTTTCACCCCCAAAAAAATGGACTTTGTCAACATTATTTTTACTGTAATTTGAGATGTTAGTTTAAAGGTCTCCTATCATAGAAAATGCACTTTCTGATGTCTTTTATACATCAATATGTGTCCCCGGTGTCAGAAAATACAACCCTCTCTCTTTTCCTTCGTACCCACATCTCTAAAAACGGGGGAACAACGGAGCTGATCCAGATTTGCTGCGTCATGACGACATAAAATGTGGGCGGGCCAATCAGAAACGTTGCTGTCAGAAACAATGACACGTGTTCTGGAAGTAATATGGTCTGTGTTTACATTAGCATGCTAACACTCAGAGCTAACCTGTGCTGGAGAGAGTGTGTGAAGAAGCAGGACATCAAAAGGAACTCACCTTTGAGAGTTTGAGATCCTACTGTTTCAGAAATAATCCTTGATGTGGTTTGGAATATAATATGGCAGCATTTAGCTGTATCTGACCCATAATGCATGCCTACAAATAGGAGACCTTTAAATTATTTGTAAAATGATATGTTTATTGACAAATATATGGTTTATACATCTGTTTTTGATCTGTTTTATTTGTTAGTGTGATAGGCTTTATGAGATGTTTTAATGTTGGTTGATTGCTATGCGTGTTTCCTGCCTGGGGACAAGCAGATGGAAATGAGCTTTTAGCTATAGTCTGACATATAGCATAAGTCCTTGTTCAATAAAGATATATATAATAATAATAATAATAAGTACCTTGGCCCGGCCGCAGCGCACCAATGTCCCCATGAAGGCGATGTTGCTGCGGGACGCGATGTCTCCGTTGGAGGAGGCCGGCTGGGGGAGGGTGGACTTGGAGCAGGGAGACGTCTCCCCTGTCAGACTGGACTCATCCACACACAGGTCTGACGCCTAAGGGGGGGGCAGAGGGGTCAATAAACACTCTCAAATACAGGGGTGCAGGGATGTGGTATTTCTGTGTTGGTCCCTGAGAGCAGCATCTCCCTGGACCAAAGGGATTTCTCCATGGGATGGTCACATGACTTCACGTCACCACCGCTAAGCTAAAGGAGGCTAATGTTGGGCTATAAAGGAACTACAGCACGGTCACATGACTTCACGTCACCACCGCTGAGCTAAAGGCGGTTAATGTTGGGCTATAAAGGAACTACAGCACGGTCACATAACTTCACCTCGCCACCGCTAAGCTAAATGAGGCTAACGTTGGGCTATAACGGAACTACAGCACGGTCACATGACTTCACATCACCACCGCTAAGCTAAAGGTGGCTAATGTTGGGCTATAAAGGAACTACAGCACGGTCACATGACTTCACGTCACCACCGCTAAGCTAAAGGTGGCTATTGTTGGGCTATAAAGGAACTACAGCATGGTCACATGACTTCACGTCTCCACCGCTAAGCTAAAGGTGGCTAACGTTGGGCTATAAAGGAACTACAGCACGGTCACATGACTTCACGTCACCACCGCTAAGCTAAAGGAGGCTAATGTTGGGCTATAAAGGAACTACAGCACGGTCACATGACTTCACGTCACCACCGCTAAGCTAAAGGTGGCTAATGTTGGGCTGTAAAGGAACTACAGCATGGTCACATGACTTCACGTCTCCACCGCTAAGCTAAAGGTGGCTAACGTTGGGCTATAAAGGAACTACAGCACGGTCACATGACTTCACGTCACCACCGCTAAGCTAAAGGAGGCTAATGTTGGGCTATAAAGGAACTACAGCACGGTCACATGACTTCACGTCACCACCGCTAAGCTAAAGGAGGCTAATGTTGGGCTATAAAGGAACTACAGCACGGTCACATGACTTCACGTCACCACCGCTAAGATAAAGGTGGCTAATGTTGGGCTTCATGACATTTAGTCATCTCATTTACACTTGTTAGTAACCTCTGTTTTTAAATCCACCAGTGGGGAATTTACTGAAGTATTTTATGAGGTAGAACAAAAGGTTAAACTCTCTTCAGCTTGTGTTAACCACAAACCTCATTTCAGGCTAAAAAACTAAAACAATGCTGACTCATTTTAGAATTAAATGACCATTCCTGCACCGCGCTATGAGCTGGGAGTGTGCTCCCTTTTTCACTGATCCAACTGATCTAACTGATCTAACTGAGCTAACTGATCTAACTGGTCCAACTGATCCAACTGAGCTAACTGATCCAACTGATCCAACTGAGCTAACTGATCTAACTGATCTAACTGAGCTAACTGAGCTAACTGATCTAACTGATCTAACTGAGCTAACTGAGCTAACTGATCCAACTGATCCAACTGAGCTAACTGATCCAACTGATCCAACTGATCCAACTGAGCTAACTGAGCTAACTGATCCAACTGAGCTAACTGATCTAACTGAGCTAACTGAGCTAACTGAGCTAACTGAGCTAACTGAGCTAACAGTGGATATTTTGTCTCTTTGTTCACTGCTAAATTATTCCAGGAACTCTGACTGAGAGCTTCCAGTTAGATATCAGTTCCTTCAGGGGGAGAGAATGGAAACCGCAAATGAAAACACAATATATGTTTGTACTTGAGGGTGCGTGTGCGTGTGTGTGTGTGTGTGTGTGTGTGTGTGTATGCGTGTGTTATTATACGTCAGTCTTTGTGAGGTTTTGCACCTTTATATCACCATGTTATAGGCCTTGTCTGGAATTAGGACTTTTTCCAGGTAGTGAGGTCATTTATCCTTAAATTAGGACATGTATAAAAAGTGATGAGTTTCTGTGGATAGGGAGAATATGTTTTTGTCAGGATCAGGATACTGTGGAGAATTTAAAACAGTTTTTAAGTAAATGGGAACAGATTAGGGAAAGGGAGACATCCTCACATGGTGGCGGCATTTTGGGGAAATAGGACATTACTGGAGGTGAGGATATTTTAGGAAAGTGTGTGTGTCAGTGTGTGTGTGTGAGTGAGTGAGTGTGTGTGTGTACCTCCACCAGGCGCAGGTCTGCAGGGACCCTCTCCCCCACCGACAGACACACGGTGTCTCCAGGAACCAGCTCTCGGGCCAGACGGTGCTCCAGGTTCCCCTCCCTGATGCTGAGAGAGGATTCAAACAACTTTATTTACAGCAAAGAAGAAGAAGTAGAACAACAACAACAACAACAACAACAACAACAACAACAAGTAGAAGAAGTAGTAGAAGTACAGGAGGGAGAAGAACAAGGATTGAACTCTCACCAGTGACATTCTGGAGGAACCAGCTTCCCCAGTTCTTCTAGAGACTTCTCTGAGCGATACTCCTACAAACAACAACCAACAACAACAACTCAGAACAACAAGTCAAACACACTTCATACCGAGGGAGTAATTTCAGTACACACTAGTGTTAATTTCGTTGACTAAAACTATGACGAAATATGTTCGTCAACGACCTTTTTTTCCATGACGAAAACGAGACGTGGACGAGACGGCACCGACGGCAGTAAACAATAACTGTAACAAAATCATCATGCAATATCGTTGACGAAAAATGAGGAGACGAAATATTATCAAAGATAACGTTACATTTCTGATAGTCAGTTTTTCTCCCAGCAGTTCCATTTCCGGTGCTGCGGCAGGGCAGCAGCTGTGTGTCTGTGCTGCTACTGGGCAGCAGCTGTGTGTCTGTGCTGCTACTGGGCAGCAGCTGTGTGTCTGTGCTGCTACTGGGCAGCAGCTGTGTGTTCTGTGCTGCTGCTGGGGAGCAGCTGTGTGTCTGTGCTGCTACTGGGCAGCAGCTGTGTGTCTGCTGCTACTGGGCAGCAGCTGTGTGTCTGTGCTGCTACTGGGGCAGCAGCTGTGTGTCTGTGCTGCTACTCGGCAGCAGCTGTGTGTCTGTGCTGCTACTGGGCAGCAGCTGTGTGTCTGTGCTGCTACTGGGCAGCAGCTGTGTGTCTGTGCTGCTGGCAGGGCAGCAGCTGTGTGTCTGTGCTGCTGGCAGGGCAGCAGCTGTGTGTCTGTGCTGCTACTGGGCAGCAGCTGTGTGTCTGTGCTGCTACTGGGCAGCAGCTGTGTGTCTGTGCTGCTACTGGGCAGCAGCTGTGTGTCTGTGCTGCTACTGGGCAGCAGCTGTGTGTCTGTGCTGCTACTGGGCAGCAGCTGTGTGTCTGTGCTGCTACTGGGCAGCAGCTGTGTGTCTGTGCTGCTACTGGGCAGCAGCTGTGTGTCTGTGCTGCGGCAGGGCAGCAGCTGTGTGTCTGTGCTGCTGGCAGGGCAGCAGCTGTGTGTCTGTGCTGCGGCTGGGCAGCAGCTGTGTGTCTGTGCTGCTACTGGGCAGCAGCTGTGTGTCTGTGCTGCGGCTGGGCAGCAGCTGTGTGTCTGTGCTGCGCGCGGCGGTAGATTTGAATTACACCGGGCAGCGGCACAATATGAACTGTCAGGAAGACTCGGGTCTAACTAACCTTATTTAACAGAAAATAAAATGGCAACAACAGGGCTTGGGAGCAGTGGTCGCACTCGCGTTAACCGAAGACCCCCCCATCAGCGCGAGTGAGTGATAAATTGTGCACTCGACGGGTAATAATGGATTATGACGGAAATGTTACGATCCTGTCCGTCAAAATGACTGACAACGAAAAAGTCTAAAGCCACCACTGCTTGGGAGAAAGAAACTATGTGATATTTGGGCCCATTGTCGCTACAATGAGGCGGAGAAAAAAAGCGAATGCATTGTTTCATCAGAAGGGAAGCAATGTGGCCAAAACACAGCTGGTGAAAACACCACAAACCTGAGCAGATACTCTCTGCAAAGCTTCTTAATCATTCAACCTGAGTTTTTCCTCAAATAAGGACAAGATATAATCCTATTTATTTATATATACTAAAATGACAAATTATTGGTTTTGGCTAGACTAGTTTGACTGAAATGTTCTATATAATCTGATGACTAAAAAAGACTCAACAGTTTTCATTGACAAAAAGTAGACTAAAATAATTAGTTTTCTTCGACTAAAATAAGACTAAAATGCTCAGACTTTTAGTCGACTAAAACTTGACTAAATAAAAACAGGATGAAGGTGACTAAATATGACTAAAACTAAAAAGGAAATTTAACACAGGACTAAGACTAAAACTAAATAAAAAAATAGCTGACGAAATGAACACTAGTACACACATTCTCCCAATGTGAGTCCAACAACCGTAGTCGTCAGCACAAAGGAAATACATATTGACCTTCCTCTATCATGAACCTCACAAACTGGTTTGACTCTGCTCTGAAACAGCAACGTCTCCTGTTCCCTCAACGCTGCTTTACACTGAGCAGAGATTATTCATCCAATCACTTTAAAGGTCCTGCAAATATTATTTACTCAGATCATGTACTTGAGTAAAAGTAGAAGTACTCAGATCTTGCACTTGAGTAAAAGTAGAAGTACTCAGATCTTGTACTTGAGTAAAAGTAGAAGTACTCAGATCTTGTACTTCAGTAAAAGTAGAAGTAATCAGATCTTGCACTTGAGTAAAAGTAGAAGTACTCAGATCTTGTATTTGAGTAAAAGTAGAAGTACTCAGATCTTGTACTTGAGTAAAAGTAGAAGTACACAGATCTTGTACTTGAGTAAAAGTAGAAGTACTCAGATCATGTACTTCAGTAAAGGTAGAAGTATTCAGATCTTGTACTTGAGTAAAAGTAGAAGTAATCAGATCTTGCACTTGAGTAAAAGTAGAAGTACACAGATCTTGTATTTGAGTAAAAGTAGAAGTACTCAGATCTTGTACTTGAGTAAAAGTAGAAGTACACAGATCTTGTACTTGAGTAAAAGTAGAAGTACTCAGATCATGTACTTCAGTAAAGGTAGAAGTATTCAGATCTTGTACTTGAGTAAAAGTAGAAGTACTCAGATCTTGTACTTGAGTAAAAGTAGAAGTACTCAGATCTTGTACTTGAGTAAAAGTACTCAGATCATGTACTTGAGTAAAAGTAGAAGTACTCAGATCTTGTACTTGAGTAAAAGTAGAAGTACTCAGATCTTGTACTTGAGTAAAAGTAGAAGTACTCAGATCTTGTACTTGAGTAAAAGTAGAAGTACTCAGATCTTGTACTTGAGTAAAAGTAGAAGTACACAGATCTTGTACTTGAGTAAAAGTAGAAGTAGTCAGATCTTGTACTTGAGTAAAAGTAGAAGTACTCAGATCTTGTACTTGAGTAAAAGTAGAAGTACTCAGATCTTGTACTTGAGTCAAGTAGAAGTACTCTGATCTTGTACTTGAGTAAAAGTAGAAGTACTCAGATCTTGTACTTGAGTAAAAGTAGAAGTACTCAGATCTTGTACTTGAGTAAAAGTAGAAGTACTCAGATCATGTACTTGAGTAAAAGTAGAAGTACTCAGATCTTGTACTTGAGTAAAAGTAGAAGTACTCAGATCTTGTACTGAGTAAAAGTAGAAGTACTCAGATCTTGTACTTGAGTAAAAGTAGAAGTACTCAGATCTTGTACTTGAGTAAAAGTAGAAGTACTCAGATCTTGTCCTTGAGTAAAAGTAGAAGTACTCAGATCATGTACTTGAGTAAAAGTAGAAGTACTCAGATCATGTACTTGAGTAAAGTAGAAGTACTCAGATCTTGTACTTGAAGTAAAAGTAGAAGTACTCAGATCTTGTACTTGAGTAAAAGTAGAAGTACTCAGATCATGTACTTGAGTAAAAGTAGAAGTACTCAGATCTTGTACTTGAGTAAAAGTAGAAGTACTCAGATCTTGTACTTGAGTAAAAGTAGAAGTACTCAGATCTTGTACTTGAGTAAAAGTAGAAGTACTCAGATCATGTACTTGAGTAAAAGTAGTAGTACTCAGATCTTGTACTTGAGTAAAAGTAGAAGTACTCAGATCTTGTACTTGAGTAAAAGTAGAAGTACTCAGATCATGTACTTGAGTAAAAGTAGAAGTACTCAGATCTTGTACTTGAGTAAAAGTAGAAGTACTCAGATCATGTATTTGAGTAAAAGTAGAAGTACTCAGGTCTTGTACTTAATAAAAGTAGAAGTACTCAGATCTTGTACTTGAGTAAAAGTAGAAGTACCAGAGTGTAGGAATACTCTGTTACAAGTAAAAGTCCTGCATTCAAAATGTTCCTCAAGTGAAAGTAGAAAAGTATTCTCATCAAAATATAGTGAAAGTAGCGACAGTGAAAGTAGTCGTTGTGCAGATTGGTCCATTTCAGAATAATATATATGATATGTTTTATAATGATTGATCATGAAAGTGTTCTCAAAGCTGGTGAAGGTGCAGCTCGTTTGAATGACTTTGTATACTGCAGGGTAGCTGGTGGATTTACTCCAGGTGGAACTAAAGTCTGATTCAACACTTGATTATATTTCACATCATTCATCCACATCTGTAAAGTCACTAAAGGTATTAAATGTAGGGAAAGTACACCATGTACCTCTGAATTGAAGTGGAGAAGAAGTACAAAGTACCTCAAAATGGTGCTTCAATTCAGTATTTGAGTAAATGTACTTCGTTACTTCCCACTCTGACCTTCATTGTGTTTTCATTGGCTTTAAATATTGTGACGGGTTTTGAATGAGTCACATGTTGGAGGTGAATCAGAAACTCACCTGGACGAAGGCGACCGTCACCACGATGATGATGGCCTGAGGACACACACACACACACATTTGAGTTTTCAAATTCCTCGCACGTGTCAACCTACCTGGTGATAAACCTGATTCTGAAAAGAGGCTTTTGGTGAATTTAGAGGAAATTACTCGGTTTTTTTTTGTCACAATTTTATTTCTTTACTCGACATGTCGCTTATTCCTCAGAATTTAATTTTTTTAAGAATTTGACTTTTTCTCAGAATTTGACTTTTTTCTATTTCAATGTAAATACTGCTATATTTTACTATATATTGTTATGGTATTATAGTTTTCTTAAAATAGTTCTCCATCTGTGTTTTAATTCATGTTTTACTTTGATGTATGCATCATGACACCAAGTCAAATTCTGATAAAGCTGTTTCTGATTGTGACACAAATGCAATTTCTATGAATGACTTCACAAAGCCCGCAGGTGTCAGGTGTCTCCAGGGCAGGGGGACTAAAAGAAAGGAAGCAGGTGTGTGTGTGTGGAGGTGTAACTTAAGGAGGTGTGTGTGTGGAGGTGTAACTCACCACCGTGATGCTGATGGCGTCATCGAACTGCCTCATCAGGATGCTGATGACGGCCGAGGCCAGCAGCAGCAGGATGAGAGGATCTTTGAACTGCAGGGAGGGAAACACCGTGAGAAGCAACACAGACACATCACAACTAAGTCGGTGTTCAAAGAGTCCCGACTCTGCGTCCCTGAAGTGTGTTCTATAGGTTTTAGTGCATGTAAAGGGTCTGCAGAGGCTAAAATCCACGAGTTGTTCACCCTCACACGGTCCCCACAAAGACAGGAGTACAAAGAGACGTGTGTGTGTTTCGGTACAACTAAAAAAAGTCTTGTGTTCAAAGAGGCTCGATTCCGCGTCCCTGTACTGAAGAGAAACGCAGACATCTGAAGGTTTTTACGAGTGAAAGCTGCGAAAAAACGTCTCCTCTCCTGCTGTATATTAGTGCTGTACCTGAATATCCGAATATTAGTTCGTTGGAGTACTATTCCAGTTTCAATTTCGTTATTTCGGATATTAATTTTTTGTTGTTTTTTTCGAAAAATTGAATTTATTGAAATCTCCAATATCAACGTAAGAGCTTGTGCCTCTTCGGGGGGTGCTAACACTTAACCATAAACGTTATCGTTTACTTTCTCCGTCTTTAAAATGTAGATATTACTTTTTCTCCGTTAATCTCCGTCACGTTGTTTCCATAGCAACAACAACTTCCTGTCAACAGCGCTACCTCTCCTTCAAAATAAAAGCATGTCCATACAAAATAGAATGCCAAATTACACTTACATATACAACGAAAGTAAACACAATGCAATATCCTATTTCAAAGAACACAAATTGGGTTATATGCATTAACAAATAACTATAACACAACAATACTGTAGAATAACAAAATTAATCGTCTCAGCTTTCCGCTCGTCAGAGTTCATGTGGACAAAACAAACGAGCAACAAATCTTCCTTCAGGCCGCTTTTACTGTTTGACATCCTAAGTCTGACTGAAGGAGTCCTGCGGAGGGTTTTCCCTGCTGTTATGACTATCGGTCACTTTCCCCAAAGCTCTTTCCAAAACCCACTAATAACTGGACTTTATTCTCAGTGTGTTCTAATAATAATTCCTTACATTTATTATAGCGCTTTTTCAATGACTCAAAGCGCTTTACATATACACACATTACACATATATCATAATGGTCAGATACTGTGGACAATACCCACAGGAGCAAGTTCAGGTGAAGTGTCTTGCCCAAGGACACACCGGCTTTACAGCAGCGGCGGGTTTCACCCCTTGATCTGATGATCATTGCACTGCGCCACACCGTCCATCTTCACGCCTCGAGGTCATCGAGGCGCTTTTACAAGTACACATTAGTATTATACATGTACTGTGGACAATACCCACAGGAGCAAATCCGGGTGAAGTGTCTTGCCCAAGGACACAACGGCCTGACGCAGTGGCGGCAGGAGCGGGTTTCGAACTGGAGTTCCCCAGCACTCCCCCTTGATCTGATGATCGGATGCACAGACCACTGCGCCACCCGTCCCGTCCTGTTCTATAGGTTTGTGTAAAGGGTCTGCAGAGGCTAAAATCCCTGTGAGTTTTTCACCCTCACGAAGACAGGAGTGTGTTTCGGTACAACTAAGAAAGTCTGTGTTCAAAGAGATTCTGTTTTCCTTTAGTGCGTTTGTAGACCACGTAGAACACGCATCAGTCTGTGTTTTCTAAATTGGGGTTTTCTATTTTGTTTTAAAATATCGCGTATGAGAGTTTTTCAGTCTGTGGCTACAAGTATGGTTTTATTGTCTCGTGCTTTAACATTTGTTTTTTTGTTCTATCGGTTTTGTCTAAATGTATTTATGCTGCTTTTTATATATTCATTGGATTGCATAGTGTGTTCTATAGGTTTGTGTGCATGTAAAGGGTCTGCAGAGGCTAAAATCTGAGTTGTTCACTCTCACAGCGTCCCCACAAAGACAGGAGTACAAAAGACGTGTGTACAACTAAAAGAGTGTGTGTTTAAAGAGGCCTTTCCTCTACATCAGGGGGTCAAACTCAATTTCATCGCGGGCCACATCAGCATTATGGTTGCACTCAAAGGGCCGGTTGTAACGTTAAGACTATATAAATATAAATATATAAATATATCATATATATTAAATCATGTATTATATTACATGCCTCTGCATTGGATTAGTATCAGATCCGGTAATAACTTCATAATTAACTACGTCTGAAAGCAGAAGTCGAGGGCAAACAATTGGAAGCAAATATTCAACAATTACACCCACTGTATATTTTATTCTTTGAACGCTCTTGCGGGGCCACATCAAATGAGGGCGTTGAGTTTGACCCCTTGCTTTAGTGCATGTAAAGGGTCTGCAGAGGCTAAAATCTGAGTTTTTCACTCTCACACGGTCCCCACGAAGACAGGAGTACAAAAACACGTGTGTGAGTGTTTCGGTACAACTAAAAAAAGTCTGTGTTCAAAGAGTCCCGATTCCACGTCCCTGTAGTGAGTTCTACAGGTCTTTGTGTATGTCAAGGGTCTGCAGACTCTTATGGAGAAACTCCCTCTGCAGGGAACACAGGGATGGTAGCCTTTGCAGACCATTTACATGCACTAACACCTATAAAACAAACCACAGGATTGAGGAACATTCCCGTATTGGACGGCATGTGGAGGCGTCACCTGTGAGATGTACTTCCTCCTCACTGATGAAAAGTCTGTGTTTAAAGAGGGCCCGATTCTGCTTCCCTGTAGTGTGTTCGATAGGTCTTTAGTGCATGTAAAGGGTCTGCAGAGGCTAAAACCTCTGAGTCTTTCACCCTCACACGGTCCCCACAAAGACAGGACGTGTGTGAGTGTTTCGGTACATGTATAAGCGTCTTTGAGCATCAGGAAAAGCGCTATAAAAACCTAATGTATTATTATTATTATTCAGAAGCTGAAGCAGGCGTCACTCAGCTCTGGTGAACATGCAGGTCGACACGTCCCGATCTATTTTCAGCTCTGCATCCAAATGACCCGGTTTCCACATCAGCCGCGTGAGCAGTGAGCAGCAGGAGAACTTTAACTCTCTCTCAGCGCTAAGAGTCCACAGAGCGGCAGGGTAACGCTGCGTTTATCTGCGTCACAGGTGCAGCTACTTGGACCATTTAACGCCTTGAATATGTTCATTTCTGCAGACTGCGGTGCGGCGTAACGTCCATACATGTGTCCTGGGGGAAATGTGGCTTTTCTAACACGTACTCTATTTCAGATCGATTTGGGGAATTAGTGCATGTGGGAAATAGGTTCAAGGTTAGTTTAGAGCACATGTTAAGACAGAGGCTTCAAAGTGCTTCACATTTAACACATAATAATTACAAACAAAGGTATTCACAAAAAGGTCATTTAGTTATTGTCTGAATGATAGGCTTAGTAATAATATAAAGTAGATTGAACTCTTAATTAATCAGGTATTGTTGTGAGTCACACTATGGTTTAAAATGTATTAATTTAAGGCTCACTTGTTATGTGTTATATGTGCGTCAGTATCACGTGCATGGCTATATGCCTATAGGTTGATAGGACACAGCTGATGGGGATGAGACGGGGAAACGGAAAAGTCTTTTGACCGGGTTCTTTTTGTTCTGTTGGAGACTTTTATTAAGTATGAAGCAAAGAAATGTGTCCTCCTGTTTATACGCCGTCTGGACCAATCAATAACGCTCATCTAATTCAACTATTAAGACAAGGGTTAAAACGCCACCACCGAATGGTTGCAGCTAAAAGTATAATGATAAGGAGCGGTGATCTCAGGATAGGATATAATACCAAGGTGATTGCAAACCAGAGTAAAGTCAGTATCGCACGGTTCAGACGGGAGACGTTCAGATCTTAGTTTTATTGTGCAGATAATGAATCAAACCATTTGAATGTAAAGTGTACCACGTTATTCAGAGCTCAGTATAGTTCCTGTGGTTAGGCTTCCTGTGCACGCTGTGTGAGTTGACATGGTGACAGAACAATGGCGAGCCTGCAGACATTTCATCAGCGCCAGATAAAAATAGTTTAATGTTTTCCTCCTGGAGCTGTGTGAATCCTGAGAATAACAGCGACGGGAAGATTAGGAAATGAAGACGGACTGTGTCTTCATGCTGCAAACTGGAGCCATGCCTCAGTTTGACGGCGTGACATTGAAGGTATTTTGAGAGTGAGAACATTTAGGGAAAAGGAAGGAATTTATTTAAAAAAAGGTCATGATCATTTGAGATTGAAGACATTTAGGAAAAAAGGGTTATTTTGACATCGGGGACGTTTTGAGAAAGTGGCATATGTGAGCATTTTGGGGCGGACGGATCAAAAACGATTTTAACAGATTTCAAGAAAATGACATTTGAATAATCCAGCTGCAAATCACTGATATATTCATGCAGGTATTCGTGTCCTAAAACCTGCTGCAATCAGGGATTTTAAATGTCAACAAAAATCTCATTGGATTCTTATGGAGAAACTTCCTTAGAGGGAAACACAGGGATTTTAGCCTTTGCAGACCATTTACATGCACTAACACCTACACCACTACCATCATTAGAAAACACTCTGCTATACAACATGTGCAATATTATTATTAATAATGTTCTATAACAACGTGCAATTACGTTTCTGCCACTACGTTTTTCTGCACTTCTAAATACTGCTCGTCGCTGTACAGTATTTACGTTAACGATGTGACCCTCTTTGTTTCCTGGAGATATTTAATTGCTCTTTTTGCTGCACTGTTAGAGTACAGTTTCATTATTATGCTGCTGTGTTTATTGTATGTTTGTAACTCTGGCACAACTATTTCCTTCAAGATGAATAAAGTCCTATCTTCTCTTAGGACACACTTCAGGAGAGGGAAGCCCACAGAAAGCAGGGTTTAGGAACGTTCCGTATTGGACAGAGTTTGGAGGCGTCACCTGTGAGATGTACTTCCTCCATAGCGGCTCCTCCTCACTGATGTCAAACTCGTTCCAGCCGTGGTACGCTCTCCTCCGGTTCACCTCCTCCTCCACCAGACCCACCTGCAGGTCAGCCTGTCCACAACAACATTCTCTTTAAAGGTCAACTATTATGCAAAATCCACTTATTCATGTCCCTTCTACATCAACATGTGTGTCTATGTGTGTCTATGTGTGTCTATGTATGTGTCTCTCTCTCAATCTATCTATCTATCCATCTACCTATCTATCTATCTATCTATCTACCTACCTACCTATCCATCTATCTACCTATCCATCCATCCGTCTATCCATCCATCTCTCTATCTATCTACCTACCTATCCGTCCATCTATCTCTCTATCCATCTACCTATCTACCTATCTATCTATCCATCCGTCTATCTATCTATCCATCTATCCATCTATCCATCTATCTATCTATCTACCTACCTATCTATCTACCTATCCATCCATCCGTCTATCTATCTATCTATCCATCTATCCATCTACCTATCTATCTACCTACCTATCCATCTATCTACCTATCTATCTACCTACCTACCTATCCATCTACCTACCTATCCATCCATCTATCTATCCATCTACCTATCCATCTACCTACCTATCCATTCATCTATCTACCTATCCATCTATCTATCTACCTATCCATCTATCTATCCATCTATCCATCTACCTATCTATCTACCTATCCATCCATCTATCTACCTATCCATCGACCTACCTATCCATTCATCTATCTACCTATCCATCTATCTATCTACCTATCCATCTATCCATCTATCCATCTACCTATCTATCTACCTATCCATCCATCTATCTATCTATCCATCTACCTACCTATCCATCCATCTATCTACCTATCCATCTATCTATCTACCTATCCATCTACCTATCTATCTCTCTATCTATCTACCTATCTATCTATGCATCTATCTACCTATCCATCCATCTATCTATCTATCCATCTATCCATCTACCTATCTATATATCTATCCATCTATCTATCTACCTATCTATCTATCCATCCATCTATCTCTCTATCCATCTATCTATCCATCTATCTATCCATCTATCCATCTACCTATCTACCTATCCATCTATCTACCTATCCATCCGTCTATCTATCTATCCATCTACCTATCCATCCATCTATCTATCCATCCATCCATCTATCTATCTATCCATCTATCCATCTATCCATCTACCTATCTATCCATCTATCCATCTACCTATCTATCCATCTACCTATCCATCCATCTATCTACCTATCCATCCATCTATCCATCTACCTATCCATCTATCTACCTATCCATCCGTCTACCTATCCATCCATCTATCCATCTACCTATCTATCTATCTATCTATCTATCTATCTATCCATCCATCTATCTCTCTATCCATCTCTCTACCTATCCATCCGTCTATCTACCTATCCATCCATCCATCTATCTATCTATCCATATATCTATCCATCTACCTATCCATCCATCTATCTATATATCCATCTATCCATCTACCTATCTATCTATCTATCCATCTATCTACCTATCCATCCATCTATCTCTCTATCCATCTCTCTACCTATCAATCCGTCTATCTATCTATCTATCTATCCATCCATCTATCCATCCATCTATCCATCTACCTATCTACCTACCTATCCATCCATCTATCTCTCTATCCATCTACCTATCTATCTACCTATCCATCTATCTACCTATCCATCAGTCTATCTATCTATCCATCTACCTATCTATCTATCTACCTATCCATCCATCTATCTCTCTATCCATCTACCTATCTATCTACCTATACATCCATCTCTCTCTCTATCCATCTACCTATCTATCTACCTATCCATCCGTCTATCTATCTATCCATCCATCCATCCATCTACCTATCTATCTATCTATCTATCCATCTATCCATCTACCTATCTATCTACCTATCCATCTATCCATCTACCTACCTATCCATCCATCTATCTACCTATCCATCTACCTATCTATCTACCTATCCATCCATCTATCTCTCTATCCATCTACCTATCTATCTATCTATCCATCTATCCATCTACCTATCTATCTATCTATCCATCTATCCATCTACCTATCTATCTACCTATCCATCCATCTATCTCTCTATCCATCTATCTATCTACCTATCCATCCATCTATCTCTCTATCCATCTACCTATCTATCTATCTATCCATCTATCCATCTACCTATCTATCTACCTACCTACCTATCCATCCGTCTATCTATCTATACAGTATATCTACCTGCCTATCTATCTATCCATCTACCTATCTATCTACCTACCTATCCATCCATCTATCTCTCTATCCATCTACCTATCTATCTATCTATCCATCCGTCTATCTATCTATCCATCTATCTACCTATCCATCTACCTATCTACCTATCCATCCGTCTATCTATCTATCCATCCATCCATCTACCTATCTATCTATCTACCTATCCATCCACCTATCTATCTATCTATCTATCCATCTATCTACCTATCCATCTATCTACCTATCTATCTATCTATCTACCTATCCATCCATCTATCTCTCTATCCATCTACCTATCTATCCATCTATCTACCTATCCATCCGTCTATCTATCTATCTATCTATCTATCTATCCATCCATCCATCTACCTATCTATCTATCTATCCATCCGTCTATCTATCTATCCATCTATCTATCTACCTATCCATCCATCTATCCACCTATCTATCTATCTATCCATCCGTCTATCTATCTATCCGTCTATCCATCTATCTACCTACCCATCTATCTATCTATCTATCTATCTATCTACCTATCCATCCATCTATCTCTCTATCCATCCATCCATCCATCTATCCATCCATCCATCTATCTATCTATCTATCCATCTACCTATCCATCTATCTATCGACTTCTTGCACACTTTTTTATTTTTGTATTGTATTATATATCGTTGGAGGAGCTCAGGTCAGAAGAATTTCATTGCCTTTTCTAAACTGTAGCTTTGTGCATATGACAATAAAACCTTTGAATTTAAATTTGAATTTGAGAGGGCATGTGGAATATAATGAAAGATGTTTGTGCCTGCAGTGACAGCACAGGCGGATGAAAACCCAGCGGCCTTTGTGCCTACACGGGCAAATATGAACAATGCAGTCCTCCATTGTTGGTTGTTGAGAACTGGTTTGTGTGTGGGACCAAACTAGCACAAGCACAGAACTCTAACAGGGTTGATTTTGAGTGGAAAGGAGGCAAAGCAGTGGGACTGAAACCATGTGTTTGGACAGAAGAAGGTTACCTGCAGCACACACACGACTTCGTTGACGGGAAGTTCACTGGCCTTTCTGGAGGTTAGTACTGGGACCATGGTCTCATCTTCACTGAATAGTTGTCTCTCGGAAAGCTGCAAGACAGAAAAAATAAGAGTCATTTTAGCAGAGGAAACAGATTCTTCTCCTCTGAGCCCGAGGACATTTATCTGAGGAGGAGACAGGACGAGTCTGTCTCCTCATTCAGTGAAAACCAGCTGAACTCCTGCTCAACTCATCGACTGCAGAGATGAGCTGTACGACCACGCAGTGACGCTGCAGCAGCCTGGAGCTTCAACAACAACCTCTTTCATTCTGGGTATCGGCAACTCAAAATCTTCCGTGGAAACAGAAACCTCCCACAAATCAGTAAATATGCCACTGGTTAATTTAAAAACAGAGGTTGCCAACAAGTGTCTAAATGAGACGACTAAACGACATCACGCCCAACATTAGCCACCTTTAGCTTAGCGATGGTGTCGTGAAGTCATGTGACCGTGCTGTAGTTCCTTTATAGCCCAACATTAGCCACCTTTAGCTTAGCGGACAATGACGTGAAGTCATGTGACCGTGCTGTAGTTCCTTTACAGCCCAACATTAGCCGCCTTTAGTTTAGCGGTGGTGACGTGAAGTCATGTGACCGTGTTGTAGTTCCTTTATAACCCAACATTAGCGGCCTTTAGCTTAGCGGTGGTGACGTGAAGTCATGTGACCGTGCTGTAGTTCCTTTATAACCCAACATTAGCCTCCTTTAGTTTAGCGGTGGTGACGTGAAATCATGTGACCGTGCTGTAGTTCCTTTATAGCCCAACATTAGCCTCCTTTAGTTTAGCGGTGGTGACGTGAAATCATGTGACCGTGCTGTAGTTCCTTTATAATCCAACATTAGCCTCCTTTAGTTTAGCGGTGGTGACGTGAAATCATGTGACCGTGCTGTAGTTCCTTTATAACCCAACATTAGCCTCCTTTAGCTTAGCGGTGGTGACGTGAAGTCATGTGACCGTGCTGTAGTTCCTTTATAACCCAACATTAGCCTCCTTTAGTTTAGCGGTGGTGACGTGAAGTCATGTGACCGTGCTGTAGTTCCTTTATAACCCAACATTAGCCTCCTTTAGCTTAGCGGTGGTGACGTGAAGTCATGTGACCGTGCTGTAGTTCCTTTATAGCCCAACATTAGCCGCCTTTAGCTTAGCGGTGGTGACGTGAAGTCATGTGACCGTGCTGTAGTTCCTTTATAGCACAGCATTAGCCGCCTTTAGCTTAGCGGTGGTGACGTGAAGTCATGTGACCGTGCTGTAGTTCCTTTATAGCACAGCATTAGCCACCTTTAGCTTAGCGGTGGTGACGTGAAGTCATGTGACCGTGCTGTAGTTCCTTTATAGCACAGCATTAGCCGCCTTTAGCTTAGCGGTGGTGACGTGAAGTCATGTGACCGTGCTGTAGTTCCTTTATAGCCCAACATTAGCCACCTTTAGCTTAGCGGTGGTGACGTGAAGTCATGTGACCGAGCTGTAGTTCCTTTATAGCACAGCATTAGCCGCCTTTAGCTTAGCGGTGGTGACGTGAAGTCATGTGACCGTGCTGTAGTTCCTTTATAGCCCAACATTAGCTTCTTACTTCAGGAATCATTAAGTGGTGTTAATATGTGGAGATTATCCTGCTGAACTCAACGTGTAAGAATCAGAAACGTTTGTTTGAACCAGAGATTATTTTATGCAATAATCCAAAATCACAGAGAAATCCCATTGGACCGGGAGGATGCTGCCTTCAGGGACCGACACAGAAATAACACAAACCAACAGGAACATTAACGATGAACCACATTTCATCAAAACCCATCCAACAGTCATCGATATTTCAGCGTCCAGACAAAATTGAACTAAAGAGCCTCTCATTGATTTGTGCCACTCGGCCACAATGGCGTCAGTCACCCGGACATAATGAAAGATCAACCGCTGAACAAACAGTAATAACTTATTGATATTGCCTGGTCGTGTAACATCATCCCACTGCACACAACAGCTGCTTGCAGTTAACAGTGCTGAACAAAGCAAACAGAGATGTGAGAGGGGATGCAGCTCTTTAAAAAGTTGTTAAAACATGTTAAGATGTCTTTTTTGAGGACATGTAAAGTCCTTTGTGTCTGATATCTGCCTCATTTCTTTAAAATAAAAATGGAAAAACACACTTTTACGACAATAGTCCGTATTTCACGAAATGACTGAACTTTACACATTTGAATAAAACCAATATATTTGTGTTACTTTAATTCTTCTATTGTACATTTATGTTCTTGTTTCCAGTTATTTTGCATCTGTAGATACGAACTGTTCGCACCAAAAGGCACATTCCTTGTAAGCTGGAGACAAATAGAAATTCCACAAAGTCAACAAACCACATGCCAGTGGAAATGTTCGGCGAGAGAAAGACGTCTAGTCCAGCTGCTTTAAAAAAAACAATTCAGAAAATCTCCGTACAGGAGCGGTTTCTGACGTATCATTTAATAAGGCTTTTGATATTTTGGCATTGTTTTTTGTGGATAATATTCATAAATTATTATTTCTGGATCACTTATTGGTGGGATCTGTGTGTGTGACGAATGAGGAAGAGAGGGTGAGAGGGTTGCTGTATTTTTTCACAGATGGATTATTCAGGAAATATATATTTGTGGACGTTATAATAAGTGAATCATTTCAAGAATAACATGTTTGAGTTTAAATAAAATACGTCATGTAAATATAATTATTACTTCCTTTATCCCCACAACATGCAGAGTGACTCTTCAGAGCAGGAGAGGACTCTTTAAAGTAGATATACTACATACAGATATACACCTGAACATCAGCAGGAGAGAACTCTTTAAAGTAGAGACACTACATACTGATATACACCTGAACATCAGCAGGAGCGGACTCTTTAAAGTAGAGACACTACATACTGATATACACCTGAACATCAGCAGGAGAGGACTCTTTAAAGTAGAGACACTACATACTGATATACACCTGAATATCAGTAGGAGAGGACTCTTTAAAGTAGAGACACTACATACTGATATACACCTGAACATCAGCAGGAGAGGACTCTTTAAAGTAGAGACACTACATACTGATATACACCTGAATATCAGCAGGAGAGGACTCTTTAAAGTAGAGACACTACATACTGATATACACCTGCACATCAGCAGGAGAGGACTCTTTAAAGTAGATATACTACATACAGATATACACCTGAACATCAGCAGGAGAGGACTCTTTAAAGTAGAGACACTACATACTGATATACACCTGCACATCAGCAGGAGAGGACTCTTTAAAGTAGAGACACTACATACTGATATACACCTGAACATCAGCAGGAGAGGACTCTTTTAAAGTAGAGACCACTACATACTGATATACACCAGAACATCAGCAGGAGAGGACTCTTTAAAGTAGAGACACTCATACTGATATACACCTGAACATCAGCAGGAGAGGACTCTTTAAAGTAGAGACACTACATACTGATATACACCTGAACATCAGCAGGAGAGGACTCTTTAAAGTAGAGACACTATATACTGATATACACCTGAAGATCTGCAGGAGAGGACTCTTTAAAGTAGAGACACTACATACTGATATACACCTGAACATCTGCAGGAGAGGACTCTTTAAAGTAGAGACACTACATACTGATATACACCTGAACATCAGCAGGAGAGGGACTCTTTAAAGTAGAGATACTACATACTGATATACACCTGAACATCAGCAGGAGAGGACTCTTTTAAAGTAGAGGACACTACATACTGATATACACCTGAACATCAGCAGGAGAGGACTCTTTAAAGTAGAGACACTACATACTGATATACACCTGAACATCAGCAGGAGAGGACTCTTTAAAGTAGAGACACTACATACTGATATACACCTGAACATCAGCAGGAGAGACCTCTTTAAAGTAGAGACACTACATACTGATATACACCTGAACATCAGCAGGAGAGGACTCTTTAAAGTAGAGACACTACATACTGATATACACCTGAACATCAGCAGGAGAGGACTCTTTAAAGTAGAGACACTACATACTGATATACATCTGAACATCAGCAGGAGAGGAACTCTTTAAAGTAGAGACACTACATACTGATATACACCTGAACATCAGCAGGAGAGAACTCTTTAAAGTAGAGACACTACATACTGATATACACCTGAACATCAGCAGGAGAGGACTCTTAAAGTAGAGACGCTACATACTGATATACACCTGAACATCAGCAGGAGAGGACTCTTTAAAGGAGACACTACATACTGATATACACCTGAGAGGGAGACTCTTTAAAGTAGAGACACTACTTACTGATATACACCTGAACATCAGCAGGAGAGGACTCTTTAAAGTAGAGATACTACATACTGATATACACCTGAACATCAGCAGGAGAGGACTCTTTAAAGTAGAGACACTACATACTGATATACACCTGAACATCAGCAGGAGAGGACTCTTTAAAGTAGAGACACTATTGATATACACCTGAACATCAGCAGGAGAGGACTCTTTAAAGTAGAGACACTACATACTGATATACACCTGAACATCAGCAGGAGAGGACTCTTTAAAGTAGAAACACTACATACTGATATACACCTGAACATCAGCAGGAGAGGACTCTTTAAAGTAGAGACACTACATACTGATATACACCTGAACATCAGCAGGAGAGGACTCTTTAAAGTAGAGACACTACATACTGATATACACCTGAACATCAGCAGGGAATCTCATTCTTTTGTAAAACACTAGATAACAATCAGTTTCTGTTGCCTCTCTCTCTTCTGGTGTGAGAACATCGTGTTTTCCACCGTCTGAATGAATTTCAGGTATTTCTCGTCTACTTTCAATATTTTCACAGCCAGAGTCTGGAAAAGAGGAAACTTCCAACAAATGCTCAGCGGACAAACCTGCTGGAAAATATGATATAGTCCCTAAAGACAATCTCCTCCTTACCAGAAGAAAACGCTGCAATTCACACTAATAACAACATTCACAGGTTTAGATACTCAGGATAACAAACAACAACAATCTCCTTTTAATGTAGAAATCAGCTCTAATTTAAGTATTTATTTGGCATAAATAACAATATACACACAGGTTTGGATATTCAGGATATCTTCACAAGCAGAAGACTTTCAATTTGAAATATACATTTTTTCCACGTTTCCTGTGAGTTAAAGTTGAGTATATATTTTAAATACACTAGTAGTGTTTTTATACTGATTTCCAAACACTGGTATTTAAATGTTACATTGAGAAATGCAAACAGGTTCAAAGAAAACAACTTTATCATAACACTAAATATTTGTGACTAAGGAAGCCAAAAAATAACGCAAACTAAAATCGAAAATGTCCTTTAAAGTGTCGGATTGTCTGTGTGCGAAACTCAGTTTACAGATCTGTCGATTAATTGATAAAACACCTGATATTTAAATGAAGTGTGTCTTTACTGTTCGCATCAGTGTAATATTCACCTGACGTTAAAGAGGCTCCTTCTTCCTCACTGCAGCTCAATAAACCGGACACTGATTTGAGTGAGCATTAGCCACAACTTAATTCAATTAGCATGAGCTAACACTCAGCTACTATGTCTCTTTTATCATTGGTTGAGCAGATATAAAGAAAAGTAGCGTCTGCTGCTGAGAAGAGAGCGTGTTCACAGCTTCCTCAGTGCAGAGTCTTAAGGCTTTGATGAGAGAGGATTGTTTTAGATTAGCGTCTTTAAAAGAGGCTCTACCTGCTCCACATCCCCAGCTGATGGAGTGTGCCCCCTGCAGGACGGGAGGGCAACTGCAGTCCCAGGGTTAAAGAGGTCATCTTCTGTGGTGGTCCCTGTGTTCAGGCTCAAATCTCTCATTTATTATTCTTGTCAATTAATCCGTTTCTCACAAAATACAGTCATTCTCATGAGAATATTTGGAGCATAAAAACTAGCTTTTATGACGACATAAACACACTTTAATCTCAAATTAAGATGATTGTTAACACAACAAATCTAACTGATTTATCTACATCTAAAGAATAATATCACTGTCATTAACTCTGAGACTTCATTGTGTGCTTTCGGGGACGATTGAAGTAACGTGAGATATTAATGTGTATTCTCAGAACCAGGTGAGTTGAGACAGAGTTGAGCAATTTGACTTGATGTCGTGGTGCATACATAAAAGTAAAATAAAAACACAGATAGAGAACTATTTTAAGAAAACTATAATAACATAAAATATAGCAGTATTTACATTGAAATAGAAAAAAGTGAAATTCTGAGAAAAAGTGAAATTCTGAAAAAAATCAAATTCTGACAAAAAAGTCAAATTCTGACAAAAAAACTAATTCTAAGAAAAAAATCAAATTCTGAGAAAAAGTCCAATTCTGAAAAAAATCTAATTCAGAGGACTAAGCAACATTTCAAGTAAAAAAAAATCTAATTCTGACAAAAAAGTCAAATATCGACTAAAAAAAAGTCTAATTCTGAGAAAAAAACGAATTCTAAGAAAAAAAATCTAATTCTGAGAAAAAACATCTAGTCTAGTAATTTCCTCTAAATTCACCAAAACACACAGAACTATTAAAAAAAAACTATAATAACATTTAAAAAATATAGTAAAATATAGCAGTAGTGAAATAGAATGGAATAATTATATTTCAATGTAAATACTGCGAAGGTCATATTCGTGTCATAGTTGTGTTCCCAGTGCATGTTAATGGTCTGCAGACGCTCAAATCCCTCGTCTCTCCCACACAATTGTAGTCCTCCATACAGTGTTGACTACAGAGGGCCTGAGAATGAGTCCGTCCTCGAGCACTCATCAGTTCATGAGAGGAGATGCAGATAGCACTGATTAACTGATCTCATCCTGTGTATTCAGATCAGCACGTGAGTCAAAGCAAAGAGACGTGTGGGTGCACTGATTGTTCCTCAGTGCTTCCCTGATTATTAGATCGTTGTGATGAGTGCTAGTTTCGAGCAGACTTGAGGATTCACAAAGATGTAGAATGTTCAAGTTGCTGGAAATGTTTCTTTAAGCTGTTTTTGCATCCTTTGAGAATCTGCAGCGTGTTTCTCTTGATGGAAGAGTTGTAGCGCGTTTGAACCTGAAGGCCACCGTACAGGAACAGGGGTTTCAAGAGTACTGTGGCGCTGATCTTGCGTATAAGATATATAAATTATCTCGAGATCATGACGCCCGTAAACAAGATGTCTCCGCGGACGTAAACAACAACGTGACGTGGGAGCTCCGTAAAAGCAAAGCTGTCTGGCGCTCTGTTTGAGACTCAGAGTTCTGGAGGAATTATGCACTTTTTGAGGAACAGAAATATTGTTTTCTGGAATCACTTTCACATTTTACGGGGGAAATCTGCATTTTGGTTTGAGGGCGCAACGATATATTCCTTTGAATTCTACAACAACAACAAGACAAGCTAAATACATAATAATCATACAAAATGAAATACGCCCTCCTGATCATTTTTCCCAAATAAACTTCTTGCCTTTTTCAAAAGCCTCGTCGATAGGTAAAAGCCCCGGTGCCTTTGCAGCTGGCTTTGGATTCGCCGCTAGTTTAGCAGCGCAGGCGTCTTCGTACGCTTTTAACACACCATCGTAGCGATGGCGATGTTTCAGGTGACTAATCAGGAAGTATTATAGCTCGTTGCCTTTTTCCCTCCTCGTGGAACTTCTGCATTTGTTAATACAAATAGCAAGCAAACTATCTAACTCTGAAACTTTGAAATAGTCCCATACTACCGGCGACATGTTTGTTTACTGTCCTGGCTTCACGGCCGCACACCATTTACGTCACAGCCAGGCATGAGTTAGGGAGCGCTGGATTTGTGAAGAACTCCCCTCTTCCTAAACCACTAATACCACAGTACTGGCAAAACGGGAGGAGCCGAGTGAAAAACAAGCGCTCCTCATCCCAATCCACTCCGCAGTATTTATTCTTTTTTTTTACCCAAAATATATATTGTATATTATCGGGGCTATTAATACTTGTATCGGGTTTATCGGGATGACGTCATAATTCCTAATCATCGGGCAGATAATTATCAGGCCGATAATTATCGTGCACCACTAGTATTCTTACATCAAAACCGTCTCTCCTGATTGAACTGCAATAATGAAGATATATCCGTTAATCACGACATCTGAAGGACAAGAACACGTGATATTTTGTCTTTAAAAAACAAGATCTCAAAGCAGACAAGCATTTATTAGGAACATCCCCGTTACCCTGAGGAGGACTCTCTCAACACACTGATAGATAATGTGTGTGTGTGTATGTGTGTGTGTCTCTCTCCCCCTCTCCCTCCAGGTGCAGCCTCTCCCTCAGGTGCTCCCAATCAGGGCCTCCATAAAGACCTGAGGAAGGCTGCAGTCGTTCTCTTCCTTCTCCTGTGAGCTGCATGGATGGCAGTGGATGATCTGTGCAGCAGTGCAGTGTTTTGTTGTTGTCGACGTGGGACGTGCAACTCACAGAAGTTCTGAGTATTGTTATGGTTTACTGTGGTCGCTTTCTGTTATGAGAAAGTTGTTTTGGTTTTGTCGTAAGCTTGCAAATTAGCTGCTGGTGATTAAGAGAGTTAAAAGATCACCTTGTGGCTTCACAAATCAGTTTCCTCTCTCTCCCGGTTATTATATATGTTGTCACTTCCCTTTGTACCGCTAGTCCAGGAGTCCTCCGAATGTTATCACGTGAGACAAAATGCTGCGTTAATCTACATTTCATGTTGGTGGCGTCTAACATGTGAGCGTACATAACTGCAGCTTTCTGCTTTCAGAGTTGTCCCTTTACGACCAGATGTTTGATGTCCTAGTGACACGCGTTTGACCGCCACAACTTTTTCATTTGGTTAACACAGTGAACACAGCAGCATAATAATAAAACTGTACACTAACAGCGCAGTAAAAAGAGCAATTAAATGCAGCGCCAAGCAGCAGTAACACGTGAAGCTGAATGTGAAGACGGACACTGAGGAAAACTGGAGATACAAGAAGAACCGAGGAGAGGAACTGTGTCTGTCGATTGGAGGTGGACCAAATCAACAAATGTTGTCGAACTTGTTGGTTGCCCCTTCCACCGGCACTGGCTCTTGAGAAACTCACACATATATACTAAGGAAGAAAGCTTCTGAATTGTACAGTGTGGCAGCGGGGTGGGGTTAGGGCGCCGGCTGCTGGAGTGAAGGGAGTGGCTCGGCCGGAGGCCAGACAGCTGATCGGAATCAGGTAATCAGTGCCGGAATAAAAGCATGTCGTAACCTGGTTCTGGTCTGTTTGCAGTAGGCGGGATCCTGGAAGGGGGCAAAAGGACCTGTGAAGGTTGCCACGCGGGCAACGTTGGAGACCCGTGGATACTTTTGTTTGGAGCTAATAAACGCCTGTGTTACACGGACCTGCTCTTTCTGTCCATATTTGAACCCTGTGTGAGCGGAGAGGCTCACATACAGCATTGTTTTTTGAATTTATAAAAAAAAGGGACATTGCAGAAGCTGTTAGGTTAAAGTGGAAAAAGTGTAACTCTTAATGTTAAACCTGAGATTCGACGAGAGAACAAATACATAATAGAATAAAGGTCATGAGATCTCGGCATTGCACAAACAAACAAATCTCATCTTTAAAATCAACATTCACTGGTGAGAGAAAACAAATCCCATCAGTTCATTTGTGGGACTTACCTTTCTAGTATTGAACACACAATGAAAAATACATAAAATATGAAGACAAACGATTCTGCAATCTAATTTATAACACCCGCCGTCACGGGCCACGAAAATCGAAACCGGATCTGATTTTGGTACGGTATACCGTAGCCACCAGTAACCGGTATTTCGGTCATACCGGATACCGGTATGCATCCCTAGTAAAGATATTTTGAAGTCTGGAACAAATGAGTGGACTAAAAAACGCAGTCCCGATTCATACCTCTAGCAAAACGCTGGAATTACATCCCACGAATAAACACTTCAAAGCCAAATGACTCCTGATCCCTGAGTCATGGGAATAAACGCAGCAGCTCATCTTCCTGCCTCTCATTACACAGCCAGGCCTCATTTGACTACTTTCCGAACAGGCAAACAAAGAAACACATGGAAACAAGCAAATGTAATCGGAGCGGTGGTGGCGAAGTCCATAGGGACTTGGCTTGGCAAGTCCCGGCAAGACCAAGTGCTACCGAGGTGTCCCTGAGCAAGGCACCGTTCCCCACTCTGCTCCCCGGGCACTGTTCAAAATGGCAGCGCACTGCTCCTGCACTAGGATGGGTCGAATGCAGAGAAACCATTTCCCCACGAGGGATTAATAAAAGTCCATCTCTCTCTAATCAGACGTGTCTCATCCACAGCCAGCAGCCTTATGACCTCTACTAACAGCAGTGGTCACTAACCATCACTCCCATAAAAGCAGAAACCCTCCAGGACCTGAACTTTAGAACAATCACACACCACTTTATTGCTTTAGCGTTTCTGCACTCTACAGAAAACAGCCGTGTTTGAGATCCTAACAGATTGGTGCAGGAATGAGTCCTACAACCCTGTAGTGAGTCAGCATTTCATCACTTCCTGTTCCCTGGTCCGGAAGTCAATGGTTTCCTGAATGTTGTGATCCTGAAATAAGGTCTGCGGTTAAGACAAGACAGAGATTTGTGTTAGCAAAACGTCAGAAAGTGGTGTTAATATGTTTATGGAAGTATTTCTTTGCCACGAAGATTATTTTCTGTAAAATTATTATTATATATTATCTAGATGCTTCAAATGATTTGCCACATGCGTCCGTGACTTCAATGTAGTGTCTGGCTAAGTAATGAAATACTCTTCGAGCAGTAGGTAGCGCATTAATGACAAGACAATGAAGTGACGAGAGAGGGCTCAAATCAACGCTGAAAGCGCTGGATAAATAAATAAATAGGAAGACTGAGTCCTGGACCAACTTCTAACCCGATCAGCAGCCTATGAGTGGTGGTCCAAACAGAGACAGCAGTGCCACAGTCCAAAGCAAGCTTAAACGTATTCTCTGAACGTCAAAACAAGAACATGGAGTACTATGACTTTCCCTTGCGTAAACAAACTGAGAGACAGGTCACTTTTATGAGAGAAAACACAAAGACAGAGCTCTCAAAGCTACTAAGGAGCTGGTCTCGTAGCCAAACATGTCATTATATTTACACGACATTCGGCTGTCTGTTTATCACTTGTTTGGTTGTTGGTGTGCCACGACTCCAAAAAGGGTAGAAAACACGGGGGTGGAGGAAGGCTGGAGGAAGGCTGGAGGAAGGGTGGAGGAAGGGTGGAGGAAGGGTGGAGGAAGGGTGGAGGAAGGCTGGAGGAAGGCTGGAGGAAGGGTGGAGGAAGGCTGGAGGAAGGCTGGAGGAAGGCTGGAGGAAGGGTGGAGGAAGGGTGGAGGAAGGGTGGAGGAGGGGTGGAGGAAGGGTGGAGGAAGGGTGGAGGAAGGGTGGAGGAGGGGTGGAGGAAGGGTGGAGGAAGGGTGGAGGAAGGGTGGAGGAAGGGTGGAGGAAGGGTGGAGGAGGGGTGGAGGAAGGCTGGAGGAAGGGTGGAGGAAGGGTGGAGGAAGCCACCTGTGACGATACAGACGTTTAAACACCTTTAACGGAGGGACGCAGCAGAGTGTGAATCAAGAGGATGCTGCTCTCTACGTAAAGGTCATCCAGAGTGTTTAACTCCTCCATCTTCACACTAACCTCCTCCTCTTCCTCCTCTTCCTCCTCCACCCTTTGGCAGGAACACATCAAGAGCAAACAGAAACACATCCTGCCCTTTTTATCCGGGATAATCAGATTACAGGTCTGTGTCCCGCTCAGCAGAACACCTGCAATTATCTGCTTTATCCTAAAGACTTTTAAAAATCACAATCATCCCTATAATTAGTAAGCAAGCAGTGAATTAAACTCCTCTCCCAGGTGATGGCGCTGACCTCCACGCTGAGCTGGTTTTCGTCATAGATTATGAAGTTAGTTTGTTTGTGTGAATCCAAGGTGAAGCAGCGTATGCCTCAGGTCCACTCGAACTGCCAGCCCTTATAAATCAGACCGTAAAACCATATTTAAAACAACTTGGAACACTCATTTACTCTAATCTTATTGTACATACTTTTCTGTCATCTGTATATTTCTTGGTATATGCAACATTAATGTAATCCCTCTTGTGTCTACATCTACAATAGGGCTGCACGATATTGGACAAAACTGACATTGCGATATTTGTTTCCCCTGCGATATGAAAAACTACAGGCATTGAAGAAAGGACCGTTTTTTCCCCGCAAACCATCCTTTATTAAACTTTAGTGCTATACAATTGGTATTTGTTTAACTATATTTAACCGGATGAAGGGTTTTAGTCACGGACGTCTGGATCTTAAGTTATCAGAGCAACAAGCTGAGCTAGCTCGGTTAGCAGCGCCGAACTGGAGAAACACATGAAACCACTTTATTCAGTGTTTCTACCTTTAATCACGGGGTCCGTTTGCTTTGGAGATTTGATGGTGATTGGTGGTTTGCTGTCATCACTCAAGAACCCCTGACATGAGAGCCACGCCAGTTTTCCTTTTGTAGCAAGCAGCAAAAATAATTGTAACATGAGGTGTTTGAGTTAATTTGCCTACTTAATATCGCACGTCCTGCGATGTGACTACGCATATCGCGATTATCGTCATGACAACAGACCGTGCCCTAATCTACAAGCTAATTCCCTGTTTGAGGTGAGACTGCAAAGCAATACATCATTATCGACGGTGAAGAAACTACATTTACTCAAGTACTTTCTTTTTACATATTTGTACTTTACTTGAGTTTTTCCATGTTATGCTACTTTGTACTTCTGAATAAAAATGTTTACTCTGTATTTATTTGAACACGTAGTGACTACACTAAAATGCTCTTGCTTGGGATAATAAAATAACCATAACAATGTAATACTTTTAAAAGATCTGTTGTGAGTACCTTTACTGTTGATTCTTGAAGTACATTTAGCTGATAATACTTCTGTACCTTAAATTATTTTTAAATGGGTCATTGTGCAGAATGAGTACTTGTTGTAAATATGCCAACACTTTTCTACTTTTACTCAAAATGTGGAAACCAGGACTATTCCTTGTAGAGTATTTGTTATAAGACTCTAGTATTTGTACTTTTACTTAAGGAAAATATCTGAGTACTTCTTCAAACACTGATGATTATCAATATTAATAAATAACCTTCAACATCACATCAGCATCATGTGACACACACACACACACACACACACACACACACACACACACACACGCACACACACACACACACTTTATTACCTTCATGTTAGCCACAGTGAGCTAACATGCTACAACCGCCGCCGGCCGGCTAAAAGGTTCGATGAGACCGAGTCTGGTCCTCCTAACCCGCGTTAACAGCCCCCACATACCCCGCTGAGTCACCTCCGGTCCCCCAACATGTCAACAGAGCCAGGCTAACACTAGCATCCTGATCCCGGGTCACAGTAGCACGCTAACCTAATCTCAGACCACCACTCACAGATAAACAAACAACCTGCCGCCTGCCTCGCATCGCGGCGGGGCTTCTATCTCCAGATGAGTCGGTGTCAAAACAATCTGGGTTTTTCTCCTGGATATGTTTCCGGATTCTGTCGTTAAATTAGTCTACATTACATAAAGAAAAGTCACTCAGGGTTTAACTTACCAGCGGCTCCCGTTTCTTCAGCATCTTCCGTGAAATCCCACCGCGGAGCGATTTACTCACGCAGCGAACTGATCACCACTTCCGGGAACACTTTCGGAATAAGAGCAGGCTGTCTACGTAGGGCCGATGTCACTACTGCTTACCACTTCCGGAAAACCTTTCACAATAAGAGCAGGCTGTCTACGTCATGGATGTATAATAAGAACTGGGTTGCGTTCCGATAATCCAAAAATCAGCTCCTAAATTCTAACCCTATCTCCTATTCCTTGACCTCTGAGTGAAACGTCACAGGGTTAAGGGATAGTGGATAGGAGAATTCAAAAGGACTTAGGAGAAGAGACCGCGGTACTTTAGAGCAGTGCTTCTCAAACTTTTTTCAGTAATGTACCCCCTTTGAAACAATTTCTCAGCCAAGTACCCCCTGACCGATCCAGAATTGTTTTGATCGAAAAAGCCTATATAAATAATTACAATATAGTGATGTTCCCTCAGTGTGTGATGTTTTAACTCCTTCGTGCATTACAACAAACTAAGGATATTTTCACTTTATGCATGAAAAAAAATAACATAACACTTTTATAAAACAGATTTTTCCAAGGAGTTTTTCAATTTAAGTAATATGTTATTGTGAAAAACTATAAAATACAATACACACATTTGACATGTTTATATGAGGACCCCCTTGGTGGTTCTAGGAATGTTTTATATAAAATTGTGTTTTCTATTTTACTTATTTTACTAAGATTATTTTTTTAATTAACTTCTTTTTTTTATTTATTTTTTAATCTCGCGTACCCCCTGCAGTACCCCAACGTACCCCCAGGGGTCCGCGTACCCCCATTTGAGAATCACTGCTTTAGAGAATCGACTGCACTTTCACTATCCGACGTGTTTATGATGCGCCAGCGGACCTCATGACCACAGTCTGCTGCTGTGGGGAAACTATGGAAACTACAGTTTTCTACACAGCGGACTACAACATGGATGTTCAATAAGAACGAGGGACTCCTGTAAACTCATCTAGAGACTCTGTGCTCTGATGCTGCTGCTTTATGCTTTATGAACGTGGACAACAGAGAAACATATTCTTCAGGACCAAAGTTGGAATTGAAATAAAAAGGAAAGTGAAGCTTCTGCTCGTCCCCCTCTCCCTCCGGTCCACATTAATACAAATGATCCCAATACGTATGATTGATGAAAAGATCTTAAAATCAATACAGATGTATTTATTATAACGTTAGTCCTTAACATCTATCACTGTGTATATCACCATTCAAACATCTTTTAAAAGTTGAACAACCCCACAGCTCAGTGAAGACTGTGATATGTTGACTTTATTTGATCATTTCAGTAAAAACTAACGTTCATATTTCTCTTTTTGATTATAATACTGATGAACGTTCAGAACAAAGCACTTTGGCAACTTACCACATACGTTTTAAAATGCTTAATAAGCACCGTAACTTTCATGATATCATTTCTCTGTCATAATCGGTTGTTTCCGTGAACGGCCGACTGTTGAGATGGCAAATGCTGCGGCTGCAATGCATTGTGGGGCAGCATTTTCTCCTCTCCTTTCGGTTAGGGAGGTCCAGTGGTTCCTAAGCTAAAGGAGGTTATAAAGGAAGTTTGAAACCTCCTTTCCTTTCATTTGGAGAATTGGAACGGCACTTATCATGGCTGCCACTGAGGGACTTCCGGGTCATTTCACTTGGTTAGGAAGGTTCCTAAGCTAAATGGACTATTGGAACGCAACCCGGGATACAGCGTGCAGGGGCGGTAACACTGTCTTTGGACCCCCCCTCTGGCCCCCCTGAAAATGAAAAAAAATCGGGGTTAGAAGTTGGTCCAGGACTCAGTCTTCCTATTTATTTATTTATCCAGTGCTTTCAGCGTTGATTTGAACCCTCTCTCGTCACTTCATTGTCTTGTCTTAAATGAACAAGGTCATTAATGCGCTACCTGCTCGAAGAGTATTTAAGAATAGGCGGAACTAACGATATTTGTCATTCTATTTGGACCCATTAGAGCAGGGGTCTTCAACACTTTATCTACATATGGGGTGTCACAGTTACTACTGCTGACCACTTCCAGTAATACTTTCACAATAAGAGCAGGTGAAACTTCAAGTACATTTGTACACTTCAAAGGGTATGCACGCAGATTTTGTTTCTTTTTCTACAGTTAGTTATATTTTTAGCGACCTTTAGACACATTGAGACCATAAAACCATCCGCAGTGAATGCTGTTAATCTGATGAACCACTAAGCGCAATGTGCCTATTTCTGAAAATGATAAGATTGGATTTTATATGTTGCATTGTTGGAGCAGCTCAGGTCAGAAGAATGTCATTGCCATGTCTACACTGTACTGTAGCTTATGAGCATCTGATGATAAAACCTTTGAAAGTTGAATTTGAATATACAATGACCCAGGTGTCCTCTTTGACCCACCCTCTCCCTCCTGCAACCACATCCCCAACACTGCTTTTTACCACCTCAAAAACACCCTCCTCTTCTTCCTCTTCCTTCTCCTCTTCCTCCTCCTCCTATCTATACGGCACTGGGGCTGCTGTGTTAGCCCCACCTCCGAGAGACGTGCACAGAATAATGGCAACAAATACAATTAAAATAAAACATATATTAATAATAATTATAATTGTAATAATAATAAAACCTCCGAGGGATTTTTTATTTTTGTTGTACTTTGTTTTGTATCCTTCTTCCTTGTTGCTCCCGTGATTTGTGGTCCACACTCCAACACTCCAGTCCAGTAGGAACTCCAGTCCAGTAGGAACTCCAGTCCAGTATGAACTCTAGTCCAGTATGAACTCCAGTCCAGTATGAACTCTAGTCCAGTATGAACTCCAGTCCAGTAGGAACTCCAGTCCAGTAAGAACTCCAGTCCAGTATGAACTCCAGTCCAGTATGAACTAAAGTCCAGTTAGAACTCCAGTCCAGTGGGAACCCCAGTCCAGTATGAACTCCAGTCCAGTATGAACTCAAGTCCAGTTAGAACTCCAGTCCAGTGGGAACCCCAGTCCAGTAAGAACTCTAGTCCAGTAAGAACTCTAGTCCAGTAGGAACTCCAGTCCAGTATGACTCCAGTCCAGTAAGAACTCCAGTCCAGTAGGAACTCTAGTCCACTATGAACTCTAGTCCAGTAAGAACTCCAGTCCAGTAGAAACTCCAGTCCAGTAGGAACTCAAGTCCAGTATGAACTCTAGTCCAGTAAGAACTCCAGTCCAGCAGGAACTCCATTCCAGTAGGAACTCAAGTCCAGTATGAACTCTAGTCCAGTAGGAACTCCAGTCCAGTAAGAACTCTAGTCCAGTAGGAACTCCAGTCCAGTAGGAACTCCAGTCCAGTAAGCACTCCAGTCCAGTAGGAACTTCAGTCCAGTATGAACTCTAGTCCTGTAGGAACTCCACACTCCAACACTCTAGTCCAGAAGCAACTCAAGTCCAGTAAGAACTCCAGTCCAGTAGGAAATCCATTCCAGTAGGAACTCCAGTCCAGTATGAACTCTAGTCCAGTAAGAACTCTAGTCCAGTAAGAACTCCAGTTCAGTATGAACTCTAGTCCAGTAGGAACTCCAGTCCAGTATGAACTCTATTCCAGTAAGAACTCCAGTCCAGTAGGAACACCAGTCCAGTATGAACTCTATTCCAGTAAGAACTCCAGTCCAGTAGGAACTCCAGTCCAGTATGAACTCTAGTCCAGTAAGAACTCCAGTCCAGTAGGAACTCCAGTCCAGTATGAACTCCAGTCCAGTAAGAACTCCAGTCCAGTAGGAACTCCAGTCCACTATGAACTCCAGTCCAGTAAGAACTCGAGTCCAGTAGGAACTCCAGTCCAGTAGGAACTCCAGTCCAGTATGAACTCAAGTCCAGTAAGAACTCCAGTCCAGTAGGAACTCTAGTCCAGTAGGAACTCCAGTCCAGTAAGAACTCTAGTCCAGTAGGAACTCCAGTCCAGTATGACTCTAGTCCAGTAAGAACTCCAGTCCAGTAGGAACTCTAGTCCAGTAAGAACTCTAGTCCAGTAGGAAATCCATTCCAGTATGAACTCCAGTCCAGTATGAACTCTAGTCCAGTAAGAACTCCAGTCCAGTAGGAACTCCAGTCCAGTAAGAACTCCAGTCCAGTAGGAACTCCAGTCCAGTAAGAACTCTAGTCCAGTAGGAACTCTAGTCCAGTAAGAACTCTAGTCCAGTAGGAACTCTAGTCCAGTAAGAACTCTAGTCCAGTAGGAACTCTAGTCCAGTAGGAACTCTAGTCCAGTAAGAACTCCAGTCCAGTTGGAAATCTATTACAGTAACGGCCCGTCCACACAGCGGCGTGCGTTGAAGCTTCCAACGCTTCTGCCCATTCACTTTGAATGGGGTGACGTCACTTTTAGCCGAACTGCATTTTGGGAAGCGACGTGGAGCGTTGCTGGCGTCAAAAGTTGAGCAATGTTCAACTTTTGACGCCTCGACGGAGCCGTCAGCCAATGAAATCCCGTTTATTCAAATCTGCCAGTACAATCGCTAGCCAATCAAACCGCGTGTATGCTGGGAGAGACTACGCAGGTCATTTCCTCATATTCAAAAAAATTAAGGGAAAATTCATTGTAGCGGTAGTGAATCATCCGGTGCTGTATGATCAGTCTCTGTTCATCTACCGGGATACAAACCGGAGGAGCGAGGCACGGAGGGAGGTGGCAGAGACAGTGGGTGAAACTGGTAGGTTTTCGCCTGTTTGGGGATTTTATATCCAGTTTACTTCGTTTTAACATTGCTATTGCTTTGTATGTCGGGGGCGGGAGATTCATGTGATTGGTTGTTGGTCGTGTTGCTCGCAAAAAATCCCCAAGCTTCAGATACGCCCACCTCCAAGCGTCAACGCACGCTGCTGTGTGGACGCTCCGTAAGAACTCCAGTCCAATAGGAACTCTAGTCCAGTAGGATCTCCACACTCCAACACTCCAGGCCAGTAGGAGGCGGTAATGCAGCTTAAACGTTAGGTGCCACCCACCATTAAACAAAACGAAGAAGAAGAAGAAGAAGGAGACCCGGATGAACAACAACAACAGCTGGAAACGGCTAACATGCTAACTGAGTGATCCGGCTTCTGCTTCTTCTATTAACGGTTACGGTTCTCGTTGCGGGAAGACAGCCGGATGTTACGGGAGCAGGGCGGCTGTCTGAGCTGATATGCGAGATATGAAGAATATATCTCCGTTAGTTTGTCACCGTTAGCAGCCGTTAGCAGCCGTTAGCAGTCGTTAGTAGCCGTTGCAGCCGTTAGCAAACACAACAAAAAAACAGTCCAATCTACAGCAACTGGTAACAATACATATTATAACCTGTATTAAGTGTTTGAACGTATAACTGTATGGTTGTGTTGTTATGTGTTTCTAACTCTTCTGTTTGATGGAGCTAATAACGGTTAGCTGTCAAAGAGCTGTTTGTGTTGCTGAGTCACGTGATTCTAGTTCTCCACTTAGCAGTTTCCCTAAAGTTAGAATTACCCTTTCAAAAAGAACCCATTTTGTGTCAGTGTGCATTTCACCTTTTTGTATGCAAAAGGAATATATAAAATTCAAATAAAGTAAATAAAGCTGTCAAATAACACTGCAATGCAGTATGAAGTAGCATCAGAGGTGACATAAGTACTCAGATCTTGTACTTACTATATCAATCAATCAAATATAGCCCAATATCACACATTTGACTCAGATCTTGTACTTGAGTAAAAGTAGAAGTACTCAGATCTTGTACTTGAATAAAAGAAAATATAGATTTTGAATTACAAATGTACAGTAACAAAATATAAAGCAGGATATTATATATACATAAGTATTTGAGGAATGGAATATTAAATAGAATATTAATAATAATGATAATACACACAATAATGCAGTACAAATAAAGTATAATCAGTACTGCACAGGTTATACAGCTAAAGGATTGTTGGTATTGCACAGTTGAAGATGGTGTAAGCCTCGGATGCTCTGAAACCTTATCATTGTCTATATTTCCCTCAGAGAGGAGTTGAGGCGTGATGGGGAACCAGCTGGCGGGCATCGCCCCCTCGCAGATCCTCTCTGTGGACAGCTACTTCTCCGACATCCATGACCACGAGTACGACAAGAGCCTAGGCAGCACCCGCTTCTTCAAGGTGGCGCGGGCCAAACACCGCGAGGGCCTGGTGGTGGTCAAAGTGTTCGCCATCCAGGACCCCTCGCTGCCCCTCACCAGCTACAAGCAGGAGCTGGAGGAGCTGAAGATCCGGCTGCACTCCTGCCAGAACTGCCTGCCCTTCCAGAAGACCTCGCTGACGGAGAAGGCTGCCATCTTGTTCCGTCAGTACGTCCGCGACAACCTGTACGACCGCATCAGCACGCGGCCCTTCCTCAACAACGTGGAGAAGCGCTGGCTCGCCTTCCAGATCCTCAACGCCGTCGACCAGGCTCACAAAGCCGGCGTGCGCCACGGAGACATCAAGACGGAGAACGTGATGGTGACCAGCTGGAACTGGGTGCTGCTCACAGACTTCGCCAGCTTCAAGCCCACCTTCCTGCCCGAGGACAACCCCGCAGACTTCAACTACTTCTTCGACACGTCGCGGCGCAGGACGTGCTACATCGCCCCGGAGAGGTTCGTGGACGGGAGCATGTTCACCACGGAGAGCGACCACACGCCGCTGGTGGATCTGAGCAGCAACAACCAGAGGGGCCGGGGGGAGCTGAGGCAGGCCATGGACATCTTCTCTGCAGGTGCTTCAGAGCATGAGAGCCTCCATCAGGTTCAAACACACGCTGGGAATTTAAAAGCACATTTATACTCGAATATTCCACCCCGAAAAAAAGCTCAAGGTTCAAGGCTTTTATTAGTCATACGTACATAGCTACAGTTATAACGATGAACATCTGAGGTCACAGGCTCCTCCAACAGAGTAATACAATAACACAGATACAATAGTGCAATAAGAGTCTACAAGCGATTGGAATATGATATATTAGATACATAAAGTGTAAGTTGCAAACAGATGAATGTTATGGATGTTCTTTCAACAGTCCAGGTGTTCAACGGTCTTATGGCCTGTGGGAGGAACCTGGGTCTGGTGACTGTTAACCCATTCACAGAATTTACATATCCCATTTTTTTCTTTTTGGATTTTGATATACTTTATTAATCCCCGTGGGGAAATTGTTTCTCTGCGTTTGACCCATCCTAGTGTTAGGAGCAGTGTGCTGCCATTTTGAACGGCGCCCGGGGAGCAGTGTAGGGAACAGTGCCTTGCTCAGGGACACCTCGGTAGCACTTGGTCTTGCCGGGACTTGAACTGGTGACCTTCCAGTTGCCAAGCCAAGTCCCTATCGACTTCGCCGCCACATTTCTTTGTTTTTTAAATGAATACAAAAACAAAGTTGTAATAATAAATGGAATGTGGTTAAGCATTGAGCCGGATGACCTCAGATACACAAGTTTAACTTTGCATAGTTTGCACTCGACACCGCTCTCACTAACCTGGGAGAAACATGTCCACACATTACTCCGTTTTGACGCCATGTTTGTTGTGTAGGATTCTCCGTTAGAGTGAAACGTTGCACGTGTTTTTAACGTATTTAAAATGGCACTGTCGTACACATTGAATCAAACCATTTGATAATATGCAGTCAACTAGTCTGCTAATTGATCTGCAGAATGTTGAGTTTTCAGTCTCTCAAAATACCAATTTGGGTTTCTCGATGGACAAAACAAGACAATGTCGTAGCAACTTCAAATCAGCTGCGGTCTAGAGTAAAAGATGAGTGAGGCAAGGAAACACAACATCGATATCAAGTATTTTGAGATCTTCGTTTCAATGCTAGCAAGCAGACAAGATGCCCTGTTCTGTTACAGCCACTCTTAAAGGGAAACATTCAAAGATAACCCACATCATGTGAGGCCAGGTGTTCGCCCTATGGCACAGCACTGTGTGCTTAAACTCAAACCCCTCAAAGAACAATGGGATACACAAATAACCCCTAATCGTAAATTCCTTCCACCCATCCTCTCTTCCTGTAGTGTCATCAAACCCCCTTCCAAAGACACCTGCTGATGACTCCCAGGGTTTGACCTAATCAGAGAAACAGTTTACAGTTAGCAATGTTCATGCATTTGATCACACAATTTCCTTAACACCATTTTCCAGGATACAGCCGTTACATTTCATTAGGATTACACTGTATTAAGCTTTAATACCATCATTTCCATAACAGTAGTTAAAGAAATCTGGATTTGAAGAAATGTGGACATTTGTCAAATGATTTTCTCATTTTTAAGACCACAATTAATAGAAAGGAATAATTGGCACATTCATCAATAATGAAACAATCGTGTGGCTCAGCCCTAATACAAAAGCATTTTATTACATAGGAATTCATACGTTTATATAAAAGATGTTGTCCTAAAATGTTCAAACGCTCATGATTTTAAATGTTATTATTATTGTTTATTGTATGCGTTTATTTATTTAAAAGGCCTGAAACTATGTTATTGTATTAGCTGAGTCTGATCTCTGATGTTTCTGAGCTCACGATCTTACAGAAACACTGATAACGTCTCTTTATTTTGTGAAATGAAGGCAGAAATGCAGGCAGTGCTCACCGTAGATGATGGGAGGCGCAGAGAGCACGATACCGGTGCTTTCGTGGACGACGAGGCACCCCTCCCATAACAAAAAATGATAATAATAAAAAACAAAATATTCATAAGTCATATTCGAATACCTGATTCATTTTGAATATTCGATGAATCCTTCCCATCCCTAATACACACCACAGCTCAGACCCTGATCTGAGGTTCAGGTTACTGCCAGTTTCACTGCACAGAAGTTAGTTTGAAGCCGAGGAGCCGCCTCAATCATTTCCTCATCGTGCACATTGAACAGTATCTAACTTGTGCACTAAAAACTGATTCAAATTTCAGTTTAGATCAATAAAAATAATGAAGTTGTGAAATTATTGTATTCAATGTTTCACATGCAAAATGATATAATTGCATTTCTATAAGCATTTGATCAATAATTCAAAAAAGTTATTAAGCTCATCGTGGCTGAATTTGAAGTGATTTCATTTCAAATACATTCGATCATGCATGGATTTATTATTCTTGTCAATTCATCTGTTTTTCACAAAATACTGTGTTGTCATTCCCATGAGAATTGGTCTCTAAAAAAGTCAAACAAACTATTTTAAGAAAACTATAATAACATTTCAAAAATATATAGCAGTATTTACATTGAAATAGAAAAAAGTGAAATTCTTAAAAAATGAAATTCTGAGTAATAAGCGACATTTCGAGTACAACAATCAAATTCTGAGAAAAAAGTCAAATATCGAGTAATTTTTTTAAATTCTGACAAAAAAGTCAAAATCTGAGAAAAACTGAAATTCTGAGAAAAACTCAAATTTCGAGTAAGAAAATCTAATTCTGACAAAAAAGGTAAGTAAGCATAGCGCCTCTTTTCAGAACCAGGTTTATCAGCAGGTAGTTTGACACGTACGAGGAATTTGACTTGGTGTCGTGGTGCATTAAAGACACAGAAAACTATTTAAAGAAAACTATAATAACATTACAAAATATAGTAAAATATAGCAGTGCTTACATTGAAATAGAATGGAATAAAATATGTGCAGTAATGAAAAAACAAACAGATATTGTGTGCATTAATGTAGTGCATATGTAGTTTGTATAGCGCCTTTCAAGGACCCAAGGCACATGGTGAACAAACAAATAAACAAAAGGGCAAATAATAAGGTAATACAAATGAAATAGGAGTGGAAGCAGGGGGACGCTGATGGGTTAGGGGTCAAAGGCCATGGTGAACATGAATTATTATGATGGTGTATTCAAAGGCAGTTTGATTGAGCGCTGGACTACAGAGTTCTCCTGTGTTTGCAGGCTGTGTGATCGCGGAGCTCTTCACGGAGGGCGTCCCTCTCTTCGACCTTTCCCAGCTGCTGGCGTACCGGAAAGGAAACTTCCAGACGGAGCACGTCCTCCTGAAGATCGAGGACCAGAGCGTCAGAGAGCTGGTAATCATTACAGCACACACACCTGAACACACACCTGAACACACACATACGTGGAGACGTATGGAGACAAACTAACAAATAATAATACAATCGTGAGGAAAGTTTATTTATAGAGCACCTTTCAACACAAGGCAATTCAAAGTGCTTTACAGACATGAAAGACATCAAGAGCTTTAAGAAACATGTCATAACATGGCATTTAAAAACACTCCTTTAAAGCAAAGGTAATAAAACATGGATGAAAGTCACAGAGCAGTGCGAGATACACACATCTGAAAGGTTGAGCTCTGACTCTCAATCATCGCTCACTTTTTAGCAGAAAGAGTTTTCCTCACTTTCCTTCTACTTTCTCTCTTAACTCATCCTTCAAGTGATTCGTGCTGAACGAACCCCCCTTTGGAACGTTATTGAGGAAACCTTTCCGTTATACTGAAATGAAGATTCTTGGAATAAGACGGTCTTTTAGGGAGGTTGGTTTTGAAATGCTCCCGATTTCTGAGGTCTCAAGGTTGGCAAGTCGGGTCCTCACAGGTTGATGGTGTAAAGGCCGCTACACACCGACCTGAGACCAAAGAACGCGTACCGAAGGCGTCCCGACTTTTACATCCGCTACGTCGCCGCCTACGAACACACCGCAAAGACTTCAGTCGACGAGTGGCAATAACTGTCCTTACCAGCAGGCAGCGGTAGTGTGTATTCGTCATTCAAAAGAGGCAACAGCCAATCAGAGTGATTTCTTTGGCCGACTTTCTTTGGCCGTGGGAGGCGTGAAAATGTGCCGTAAAGCAGCGACGGTGCGGGACACACCAACCTGAGTAGGGCGCCGCGAATGCCCGACTGCCTCTGACGGCCTCTGACTTCCAACATCGGGTAGGTGTGTCAGGGCCTTCAAGGCACGGACACACCAGGCCGATTATCAGCGTTGGTGGGCGTCAGGCCGAAGATGAGCGTCGACACGCCCTACTCAGATTGGTGTGTCCCGCACCGTCGGGTCTTCTCAGCCGTGCCGACGCCTTTTCGGCCGAAGGCAGTCGGCAAAATAAATCACTCTGATTGGCTGTTCAGCTAGCGAATCAGTGCATGAGAAGCTAAACAGAAGTGAGGGACCCAAAGAAACTATTAAGAAGGCAAATGTGAGATTTCATTTAACTCCAGCTCTCGACAGGTTCGGGAAAGCCCCGTGAGCTTCTCGCTGTAGAGTGAAAATGGAACGCACACGCTATTTGTTGTTTGTTTATATCACGCAGTCTGTTCTTCTCTCGGTTATCACGCAGTCTGTCTTCCGGTTGTTGCCTCTTTTGAATGAGGAATACACACTACCGCCGCCTGCTGGTAAGGAGAGTTATTGCCATTCACGCCTGCGCAGTTCGTACGTGCTTCTTGGCCGTCGGCTGAAGTCTTTGCGGTGTGTTCCAGTGCAAAACATGGCCAAGACGCAACAGTCGGGGTCCGTCTGTGTAATGGTAAATGGACTGTACTTATATAGCGCTTTATCCAGTCTTTACGACCCCTCAAAGCGCTTTACATACTACATGTCATTCACCCATTCCCACAGAGCAGTACCACTTGCTCTAGGACCTAACATTCACACACATTCACACATGCCATCGGGAGCAACTCAGGGTTAAGTATCTTGCCCAAGGATACATCGACATGTTGACTGCACGGGCTGGGATCGAACCCACAACCTTCTGGTTGAAAGACGACCGCACTCCCTCGCAGCCACAGTTGCCCTAGTCTGTGTGAGTTCTTAGGTGTCAGCTTGGTGTGTCCGGGGCTTTACAGGAAGGTCTTCAGCCTTTATTTGAAAGACCCCAGGGTTGGTGTTGTGTAATAATTATAATAATAATACACTTTATTTATATAGGATCTTTCCAGATTGACGCAGCCCAAAGTGCTTCACAGAGTATGACGGGAAATGACAATAAAAAGTGAGGAACATAATTAAAAACAAGGTATAAAGAAACAGAAAGAGTTATATCACTGAACCATAAATCAGTAGAACAATAAAACATGAACACATGAACAGTGATACCACTAAAAAAAGTACAGTTGCCCCAAATGAGAAGACAAATTAAAAAGATAGGTCTTTAATTTACTTGAAAAATTTTCCAATTGAAGTTACTGCGATATAAAAGCAGAAAGCAGCCTCCCCAGTGTTCTTGTAATGCGCTCTAGGTACTTCTATTGGAGGATCTGAGTGTCCTTCAGGTTGATGGTGTAACGGCCCGTCCACACGGCGGCGTGCGTTGAAGCTTCAACGCTTCTGCCCATTCAATTTTAATGGGGTGACGTCACGCTTTGCCGAACTGCATTGTGGGAGCGTCGCTCGCTTCAAAAGTTGAGCAATGTTCAACTTTTGAAGCTTCGGCGGAAGCGTCAGCCAATCGAATCATATGCCAGTACAAGCTCTAGCCAATCAAACCGCGTGCTTGCGTGTCAGGGCCGGGAGATTCATGTGATTGGTTGTTGGTCTAGTTTCAGACACGCCCACCGGCAAGCCTCAACGCACGCCGCCGTGTGGACGCTGCGTGACAGGAAGGCAAGGCAAGTTTATTTATATAGCACTTTTCAACACAAGGCAATTCAAAGTGCTTTACAAAAAATGAAAGACATTCAGAAAATGGCATTTAAAATCAGTCATTAAAAAGAAAAGATAATAAATTAAACATTAAAAGAAAAAGTACATGGATAAAAGTTACAGTGCAGTCTAAGATATGAATAGTTCAATTAAAAGCAGCGACAAAAAGAAAAGTCTTCAGCCTGGATTTAAAAGTAGTCAGAGTTGCAGCGGACCTGCAGGTTTCTGGGAGTTTGTTCCAGATATTTGGAGCATAATAACTGAACGCTGCTTCTCCATGTTTAGTTCTGACTCTGGGGACAGAAAGCTGACCAGTCCCTGAAGACCTGAGAGATCTGGATGGTTCATCATTTAGCAGGAGGTCAGAAATGTATTTTGGGCCTAAACCATTCAGTGCTTTATAAACCAGCAGCAGTATTTAGAAATCTATTCTTTGACACACAGGAAGCCAGTGTAAAGACTTCAGAACTGGAGTGATGTGATCCACTTTCTTAGTGTTAGTGAGGACTCGAGCAGCGGCGTTCTGAATCAGCTGCAGCTTCCTAATAGATTTTTTAGTGAGACCTGTGAAGACACCATTGCAGTAGTCCAGTCTACTGAAGATAAAAGCATGGACACGTTTTTCCAAATCCTGCTGTGACATTAGTCTTTTAATCCTAGATATATTCTTTAGGTGATAGTAGGCTGATTTAGTAACAGTTTTAATGTGACTGTTGAAACTCAGGTCAGAGTCCATGACTACACCTAGATTTCTGGCTTTATCTGTTGTTTTGAACATTGCAGACTGAAGCTCAGCGCTAACTTTTATACGTTCTGACTTGGCTCCAAAAACCATTACTTCAGTTTTATCTTTGTTTAATTGGAGAAAGTTCTGACACATCCAGTCATTGATTTGTTCAATGCACTTACTCAGTGTTTGAATTGGAGAATAGTCTCCTGGTGACATTGTTATGTAAATGTGTGTGTCATCTGCATAGCTATGGTAACTTATTTTGTTGTTCTTCATTATCTGAGCCAGTGGTAGCATGTAGATGTTAAAGAGAAGAGGCCCCAAGATGGAGCCTTGAGGAACCCCACATGTCATATTTGTCAACTCAGATGTGTATTTACCTATAGAAACAAAGTTGTTTCTGTCCTTTAAGTAGGATTCAAACCAATTCAGAACTGTTTCCGAAAGTCCCACCCAGTTCTCCAGTCGGTCGAGTAATATGCTGTGGTCAACAGTGTCAAACGCAGCACTGAGATCTAATAATACTAACACTGAAGTTCTGCCACTGTCTGTGTTTAAGTGGATGTCATTAAAGACCTTTACAAGAGCAGTCTCAGTGCTGTGGTTTGGACGAAAGCCTGACTGGAACACATCGAAACAGCTATTTAAATGCAAGAAGTTACTCAACTGTTGAAAAACAACTTTTCAATGATTTTACCTAGAAATGGGAGGTTTGATATGGGCCTGTAATTGTTCATTACTGAAGCATCTAGATTATTCTTTTAAGAGCGGTTTAAGGAAGGTCTTCAGCCTTGGTTTGAAAGACCCCAGGGTGGTTGTTGTGTAACAGGAAGTGATGTTTTTGTTGTGTGATGTCTTTACCTTGTTTTGGTGTTGTTTTTGTTTATTTGTTTACATTTGTTTCCATTAACTGTCACTTTAGTTTGTATGTTTTAGTGTTTCTCTTATTTGTCCTTCGATACTCTTATGATTAGCATGTGAAATAGAAAGACATCTGTTTCTAGTTATTTACTTTTTGTTGAGAAAGGGGCAGATACTATCAGACTACTTTCTTCTCCCTGCTCCTTTTCGGGTACGGAGTATTCGTAGAAATTGTTTTGTTTTTTATGTTTTGTAAAGAATTATATACATTAAGTTGTTCACACCATGAACGGAACAATGCAATGACATGTTGTGTCTCAGGTGTCTCACATGGTGATGTTGTCTCTCAGGTGTCTCAGATGGTGCAGAGGGAGCCGGAGAAGCGCCTGACAGCGGAGGAGTACCTGAAGCAGCAGAGAGGCAAGGCGTTCCCTGACATCTTCTACACCTTCCTGCAGCCCTACATGGCTCAGTTCGCCAAGGAGACCTTCCAGTCCGCCGACGAGCGAGTGCTGGTGATCCGCAAAGACCTGGACAACATCCTGCTCAACCTGCGGGGGGGTGAGGGGCCACTTCTTCCATTTGGGAGGACATTCTTAAAGGTCCCCTATTGTACTGTCTCAGATATATCCAGAGCCTGTCTCTGATTGGCTGAAGCACCAAACAGATCATTGCAGCATTACCCATAATCCCCTCTGTTTCAGCCCTGTTTCCAAAGTGCTGATTCTCTGTCTGTTACTTTAGATGAAATAAGGAGCCCCTCCCCACGCCCCTCTGAGAGACATTTGGTTACAAAGAACTCAATGGTGCTCTAGGAGGAGATTCAGGTGATAAGGGGGGGGGGGTTACCTTGGTTGCTGATTGGCTAATGGTTACACAAGACAAGACATCGTTATGACATCATCAAGTGGCCAAAATCTGATCAGCTCATTTTCAGACAGGTTTTTATAGAAATGGATCAAAAAGAGAGAATCTTTGTTCCTGAAACTTTCAGAGTCTCTTTCCACAGAGGGGACACATGTTGATGTAGAAGAGATATGGAGAAGAGGGGACACATGTTGATGTAGAAGAGACATGAAGAAGAGGGGACACATGTTGATGTAGAAGAGACATGAAGAAGAGGGGACACGTGATGTAGAAGAGACATGAAGAAGAGGGGACACGTGTTGATGTAGAAGAGACATGAAGAAGAGGGGACACATGTTGATGTAGAAGAGACATGAAGAAGAGAGAACACATGTTGATGTAGAAGAGACATGGAGAAGAGGGGACACATGTTGATGTAGAAGAGACATGAGGAAGAGGGGACACATGTTGATGTAGAAGAGACATGAGGAAGAGGGGACACATGTTGATGTAGAAGAGACATGAGGAAGAGGGGACACATGTTGATGTAGAAGAGACATGAAGAAGAGGGGACACATGTTGATGTAGAAGAGACATGAAGAAGAGGGGACACATGTTGATGTAGAAGAGACATGAAGAAGAGGGGACACATGTTGATGTAAAAGAGACATGGAGAAGAGGGGACACATGTTGATGTAGAAGAGACATGAAGAAGAGGGGACACATGTTGATGTAGAAGAGACATGTGAAGAGGGGACACATGTTGATGTAGAAGAGACATGAAGAAGAGGGGACACATGTTGATGTAGAAGAGACATGAAGAAGAGGGGACACATGTTGATGTAGAAGAGACATGAAGAAGAGGGGACACATGTTGATGTAGAAGAGACATGAAGAAGAGGGGACACATGTTGATGTAGAAGAGACATGAGGAAGAGGGGACACATGTTGATGTAGAAGAGACGTGAAGAAGAGGGGACACATGTTGATGAAGAAGAGATGTGAAGAAGAGGGGACACATGTTGATGTAGAAGAGACGTGAAGAAGAGGGGACACATGTTGATGTAGAAGAGACATGAAGAAGAGGGGACACATGTTGATGTAGAAGAGACCTGAAGAAGAGGGGACACATGTTGATGTAGAAGAGACATGAGGAAGAGGGGACACATGTTGATGTAGAAGAGACATGAAGAAGAGGGGACACATGTTGATGTAGAAGAGACATGAAGAAGAGGGGACACATGTTGATGTAGAAGAGACATGAGGAAGAGGGGACACATGTTGATGTAGTAGACATGAAGAAGAGGAGACACATGTTGATGTAGAAGAGACATGAAGAAGAGGGACACATGTTGATGTAGAAGAGACATGAGAAGAGGGGGCACATGTTGATGTAGAAGAGACATGAAGAAGAGGGGACACATGTTGACGTAGAAGAGACATGAAGAAGGGGACACATGTTGATGTAGAAGAGACATGAAGAAGAGGGGACACATGTTGATGTAGAAGAGACATGAAGAAGAGGGGACACATGTTGATGTAAAAGAGACATGAAGAAGAGGGGACACATGTTGATGTAGAAGAGACAGAAGAAGAGGGGACACATGTTGATGTAAAGAGAAGAAGACGGACACGGTTGTTGATGAGAAGAGACATGGGAAGAGGGGACACATGTTGATGTAGAAGAGACGTGAAGAAGAGGGGACACATGTTGATGTAGAAGAGACGTGAAGAAGAGGGGACACATGTTGATGTAGAAGAGACATGGAGAAGAGGGGACACATGTTGATGTAGAAGAGACATGAAGAAGAGGGGACACATGTTGATGTAGAGAGACATGAGGAAGAGGGGACACATGTTGATGTAGAAGAGACATGAAGAAGAGGGGACACATGTTGATGTAGAAGAGACATGAGGAAGAGGGGACACATGTTGATGTAGAAGAGATATGAAGAAGAGGGGACACATGTTGATGTAGAAGAGACATGAAGAAGAGGGGACACATGTTGATGTAGAAGAGACATGAAGAAGAGGGGACACATGTTGATGTAGAAAAGACACGAAGAAGAGGGGACACATGTTGATGTCGAAGAGACATGAAGAAGAGGGGACACATGTTGATGTAGAAGAGACATGAAGAAGAGGGGACACATGTTGATGTAGAAGAGACATGAAGAAGAGGGGACACATGTTGATGTAGAAGAGACATGAAGAAGAGGGGACACATGTTGATGTAGAAGAGACATGAGAAGAGGGGACACATGTTGATGTAGAAGAGACATGAGGAAGAGGGGACACATGTTGATGTAGAAGAGACATGAAGAAGAGGGGACACATTGATGTAGAGAGAGAGAGGAAGAGGGGACACATGTTGATGTAGAAGAGACATGAAGAAGAGGGGACACATGTTGATGTAGAAGAGGGGACACATGTTGATGTAGAAGAGACATGAAGAAGAGGGGACACATGTTGATGTAGAAGAGACATGAGGAAGAGGGGACACATGTTGATGTAGAAGAGACATGAGGAAGAGGGGACACATGTTGATGTAGAAGAGACATGAAGAAGAGGGGACACATATTGATGTAGAGAGACATGAGGAAGAGGGGACACATGTTGATGTAGAAGAGACATGAAGAAGAGGGGACACATGTTGATGTAGAAGAGACATGAAGAAGAGGGGACATGTTGATGTAGAAGAGACATGAGAAGAGGGGACACATGTTGATGTAGAAGAGATATGAAGAAGAGGGGACACATGTTGATGTAGAAGAGACATGAAGAAGAGGGACACATGTTGATGTAGAAGAGACATGAAGAAGAGGGGACACATGTTGATGTAGAAGACATGAAGAAGAGGGGACACATGTTGATGTAGAAGAGACACGAAGAAGAGGGGACACATGTTGATGGAGAGACATGAAGAAGAGGGGACACATGTTGATGTAGAAGAGACATGAAGAAGAGGGGACACATGTTGATGAGAAGAGACATGAAGAAGAGGGGACACGTTTTGATGTAGAAGAGACACGAAGAAGAGGGGACACATGTTGATGTGAAGAGACATGAAGAAGAGGGACACATGTTGATGTAGAAGAGACACGAAGAAGAGGGGACACATGTTGATGTAGAGAGACATGAGGAAGAGGGGACACGTGTTGATGTAGAGAGACATGAAGAAGAGGGGACACATGTTGATGTAGAAGAGACATGAAGAAGAGGGGACACATGTTGATGTAGAGAGACACGAAGAAGAGGGGACACATGTTGATGTCGAGAGAGACATGAAGAAGAGGGGACACATGTTGATGAAGAGACATGAGGAAGAGGGGACACGTGTTGATGTAGAAGAGACATGAGAAGAGGGGACACATGTTGATGTAGAAGAGACGTAGAAGAGGGGACACATGTTGATGTAGAAGAGGACATGAAGAAGAGGGGACACATGTTGATGTAGAAGGAGCATGAAGAAGAGGGGACACATGTTGATGTAGAGAGACATGAGGAAGAGGGGACACATGTTGATGTAGAAGAGACATGAG